>NC_080165.1:153666735-153966735 GCF_950295315.1 Erinaceus europaeus
AGATATTGTTGGTGCTGAAGATGCCCTTCTCCTGATGAACGAATGAACACAAGAGCAGCAGCGGCCAGAGAGCCCCCTACAGCCCCTCCCTGTAGACCTGGATGGCTATGGACATAAAAACAGGTTGAAGGCATGGCAATCAGGAGCCGGAGTGTCACCCTGGCAGGGCTGGAGCGATGGACCCAAGGGCAGCTGGCCCTGGACTCCTGAGACTGAGGGTCCTCCGGCACAAGAGCTCAGCCCCCCCCCCCCCATCTACACCTGCCCACCTGCCCCAAACACACACCCTGGGTCCGGTCAGGTCACCCCTGTGCCGCTTGCTCATTGCCGCCTCACTGGCTCCTTCGTTTTCTGGTCCACACCCAGGACCAAGGAAGGTCCTTTGGCCAGGCTGGGGGCAGTGGCTCCAGCAGACTCCCTCCCACCCAAGGTTGAGTCTCAGCAGCCCAGGCCTGGCCCTTGACCGCACCTCCCCACACCACCAACAATATAGGGGGGAGGCTTGACCAGCCCAAAGAAGTATTTTTCAACTAAGTCACAGGCCTTAAAATGACTGATGGTAAAGGAAGACAGGCCACCAGGTTTGCTCTGAGCTTTTAGTTTTCTCCCTTAATTATTTCGAAACACTGATTCCTTCATCTTAAATAAAATCCATGAGTGATTTATTTAATTAACTAATTGAACTAATTTATTAATTTTATTATTTAATTTACTTTACAAGATGATAAGAGTACGGGGTTCTAGTTTCACTCTGCACCTACCACCAAAAATCCAGTGTCCCCCACCCCCATAACCACCACAAAGCCTGGAGACTGTTTGAAGACTCCTTTTGTGTTTGTTTATTCACGTCTGACCCCTCCATATTCCACACAGAACAAAATCATCCAGTAGGTACTTTTCACCTCTCTAAGAATAAGCATCTCTAGTTTTTATGAGAGTTCAGTAATGAGAGAAGTAGAGGCAGAGGCCAGAGTCCTGCTCAGCTCTGACATATGCTGGTGCCGGGGCTTGGGCCTCTCTGCAAACTCAGACCTGCACTTCTGTTCACTAGCACAGATATTTATGCATTTCTAGATAGTACCTAGGTGCACATGTTGTAGTACAAGGGAAAAATGCTGATATGTGTGTGTATATTTATATTTATCCACATGTATAGAAATGCATGAGTGTTTCTGAGTAAATGGACTCAGAATCCCAAGGGAAGACACTGGCAAAGATCAGCAAATTTTCATAGTTTGTCCTGAAGAATATATCAAATATCAAAGTGTTAGGGACAATCACAGAAGAATTCTTCAAATTCCATTTTCAGAAAATCAGAACACAGCAATATGTAGTTTCCAAAAATGTTTTGCAACCCTTTCTAATAGTCTAGATAGCATGACAGTGTCATTCAATACCAACGAAGGAAAGCCTGGCAGAAGTGGCAAAGAAAATACAGTGAGGCTTCTTTTTTTCCTAAGCAATTCTTCAAGTATAATGGCTATAAACAGACTTTTTTTTAACATGAAAAAATATGTAGAATACTATTCACACAGACTTGCCTTCAGGATAGAATAGAAGGTATATTTAGCATTCTAAAGGCAAGGAGACATCCTGAATTAGACTTAGGGTGACTACCAGAAGTAGTTGTCTGTTGACCTAAAATGTGAGAATGTGAGAATCAAAAACTCCATAGAGCCTGAAAATATGAAATTATATATCTTGACCAAAATGGGTTGTAAAGAACAAAAAGGATAGAACAATGTGGCATCTGTTGCCTAATGACAAAAGTACCAAAGGTCCCTAAGAAGTTCTCCCCATGTGAGGAGACGGCATAGTGGACATGCAAAGAGGCTGCCATGCCTAAGGCTCCGAGACCCCAGGTTCAGTCCCCGCAGTGCCATAAACGAGAGCTGGGCAGTGCTCTGAGGGGAGCACTGAGGGGTGCTCTAACATGACCTGTAACACAAGATAATCAAATAATACTGGGCAGTGCTCTGGGGGGAGCACTGAGGGGGTCTAACAATATTCATATATGATTTGACTCTGTCTCTTTTAATATAACTACATTTTTTTAAAGCCATCTTTAGATTACTGAAAATTGGAGCAAAGTTTTAGAGTTCCCTTGTATACTCTGTACCCACCCAGGAATGATACCCACCATTATCCATTCTGTGCCAGACCTGTATGTTGCTACAGTTATAAAATGACATGGACAGACTATTATCTCTCAACTTCTACAGGTTACGTTAGAATTCTCAGGTTCAGAATTTTTACCCAGGACCTCAGTTCTGTACAGCTGATCTCTGTGATCTTGTTCCAGTGCTGCAGTTGTCTCCTACAATTCATGTCAGGAAGCACAGCGCTTTTAGCCTTGTTCCTTTTCCTCAAGATTGCTTTACTCTGGATCTCTGGGGTCCTACAGAAATTTCTATAGATTTGTTGGTTTTCACCAAAAAATTCATTAAGATATTGATAGACATTTCACTGAGTCTTTATACTACTTTGGCTATGATGATATTTCTTTTTTAAATATAAGTATTTTATTTTAATCAGAGAGAGCGAGAGCCCTGCTCAGCTCTGACTGGTGGTGGTACTGGGAACTGAATCTGGTACCTCAAAGCCTCAGGCATGAAAGTCTTTTGCATAACCAGGATAATCTTTCCAATGCTTTTAATTTGTCCAGTCTGCAAGGATGGAATCTTTCTATTGTGTCATGTCTTTGTAAATTTTCTTTAGTCATGATCTACAGGTTTCAACATATGCCAAGTGGTCTTGCACCTAGTTAAACTCAGGTTTCAGCCTCTGCTCCTCACCTGCAGGGGAAAAGCTTCAAAGGCAGTGATGCAGGTCTGTGGATGTCTTTCTTTCCCTCTCAATTCTCTCCTTTCCTCTCAACGTCCATATGCCCTGCTGAGAGGAAGAGGGGCCAGGCAGTGGCGCACCTGGTTAAGCGCACACACTACCGTTCAAAGGACCCCGGTTGAAGGCCCTGGTCCCCAACTGCAGGGGGAGAGCTTCATGAGTGGTGAAGCAGGGCTGCAGGTCTCTCTCCCTCTCCTCTCTATCTCCATTTCTTTCTGTCGCTATCCAATAATAAATAAATATATATATTTATGAAAAAATAAAAATAGAGAAAGGAGAGAGAGAGGAGAGGAAGGAAGTGAAAGGAAAAGTAGGAAGAAAAAGAAGGAAGGAAAGGAGAAAGGAAGGGGAAAAGGAAGGGAGAAAGAAAGAGAAGGAGAAAATGGCCACCGAGCACGTTAGATTAGTAGCGCAGGCACCAAGGACCAGCAATAACCCTGGGGATCATTAAAAACAGCAGTGAGAGGCCACTTTACACCTGTGTGAATCTGAGAGATTAGAAAGAACATAACAGGGGCCAGGCGACAGTGGCCTGGGTTACAGTGCAGTGCACAAGGGCTGCAGGTTCAAGCCTCCAGTCCCCACCTGCAGGGGGAAATTCTTGACGAGAGCAGAAGCAGGGCGGCATGTCTCTCTCTCTCTCCCTCTCCTTTCCCGATTTCTCTCTATCAGTTATCAATCAAAAATAAATAAATAGATAAATAATAAAAAGACATAATAAGAAGAAGAATGGGAGGGAGACGGACAAGGAGAAGGGGGAGGAGGAAAAGGAGAAGAAGCAGGAGAAAGAATGGCAGAGCTGACAGTTTACCGGGGTCCTGGGGCTGGTGAGAAGGAAGTAGGTAGGAGGGGAGAGTATTCGGCAGGCTCCTGTCACGGAGAGATGAGAATTCTTACCATTCTCAATAACTGAGCTATGAATCATTAGGTCCCCAATTAAATAATTTAAAAACAAGAAAAAGAATAAATATTATTAGAACTTCTCCTTATTAAAAGACATATCTGCTCATGAATTATTCATTTGTTTCTCTGTGATATATTCCATTTATTTTAAATATTTTTTTTAGATTTTTTTCTCATTCATTTTAGACAGACTAAACTATATCTATTGAATGGAATATAGTTTTGTTATTTTCTGATTCATAGCCAAAGGCTTAGGATTTTCAATATATATATATACATATATATATATATATATATTTAAATTTCTCTTATACTTGAGAAAGCAGGAAATGAAAGGGCAGGCAGAGATAGGGAAAAAAGAGAGAGAAGCCCCTCTGCCACGGAGACTGACCCCTGCAGTGTGGACCTGCCCCTCTGCCACTGAGACTGACCCCTGCAGTGTGGACCTGCCCCTCTGCCACTGAGACTGACCCCTGCAGTGTGGACCTGCCCCTCTGCCACGGAGACTGACCCCTGCAGTGTGGACCTGCCCCTCTGCCACGGAGACTGACCCCTGCAGTGTGGACCTGCCCCTCTGCCACGGAGACTGACCCCTGCAGTGTGGACCTGCCCCTCTGCCACTGAGACTGACCCCTGCAGTGTGGACCTGCCCCTCTGCCACGGAGACTGACCCCTGCAGTGTGGACCTGCCCCTCTGCCACGGAGACTGACCCCTGCAGTGTGGACCTGCCCCTCTGCCACGGAGACTGACCCCTGCAGTGTGGACTAACCCTCTGCCACTGAGACTGACTAACCTTTTCTTGAGGGCCTGCACCTGAAGGTGAGTTCTGGAACTTGGTAATGTGTTAACCAGCTGCATTGGCTACTGCCCAGCCCCTAATTAGTTTGCAATACTTTGTAAGATCTTATTACTAGTTTACCCAACCTTTACAAATTTAAAGTACTTGGTACAGCAAGCTCTAACACAAGTATGTGACCTGTTCAGAACATTCTCATCTCTTTGATGTTATATTTTACAAGGATAATCCATTAATGCTAGAAATAGCAGATACATGTCTGTATCAATATATGTAAGAACAAGTTTCTTTTCTGTTCCCAAGACCATTTTGCATCTTCTAGCACAATTTCTATGCATCATGAATATTAGAGTTAGTCTTTCTGAATAATTTTCTTATAATTGCATTAAATGTGTAGATTGCTTTTGAAAAATTATGTATTTTCAGTTTAATTTTCTAAATCTATTTATTCAAACATTTTATATACTTCATATTAATATTTATGTTTTTATCAATTTAGATCTTGCATGTTTTATATATTTTGTTATGTTTGTCTTGCAAAATGTGAAAGTGATATTTTCAGTTGATTTTCCAGTAATAATTGTGTATACATATATATCTAAAATATTTTTAAACGTAAGCTGTTACTTTCAGACTTTGAACGATTTTACTATCTGAAAGTATGTATAATTTGTCCTTCTACATTCTTTGGTTAGGTCATTGTATTACTCTGATAATCACATCTCCCTCTCTCTACTGGTTTTCACAGATTTCCCCTTTGTTGTCGTATAGTCCATTTGTTTTGAAATGTCATATTTCCAGGTAATAGTTTTCAGTTTATAATTGATAGAAAAATATCAATTTTAAATATACATGTATATACAAATGCTTGTTTACATGTATGTATAAAAGTAACATTTCAGTATACTCCACTAAATCACACAGCAGACAAGTACACACACACACACACACACACACACACACACACACACACACACACACGGCTGTGATTTCACTACTCTGCGCCCCCTTTTCACTCAGCTACTGAATCAAGGGTTTCAAGGGGCAGGTGGGGCAGGTGCTGAAGCTCCTTCCTGCCCTAATGACTCCCCCATGGTTCTGGTACAACCTGGGTGGCCTCTGATAGCAATCAGGCGCCTTACGCAGGGAAGGACCTCCCTGGACAATTATATTTTTATAAATCTATTTGTTTATTTTTACGCATCTTACTCCACTGTTAAAATTTAAAGGTGCTGTGTGAAATTATGGAAATAGGCATTCTTACAGCTCTTTATTACTTTTGAGCACCGCCCTTAAGTATAAAACTGGCAGTGATGTTTTATTCTTCTTTTTGTTTTGCTTTCCTTTTTTGCCATCTTTGTTACTGCTGGGACTTAGTACCTGTACAGCACTGACAATCCTGGTGGCCATCCTCTCTCTCTGTCTTTCTCTCAACATAAGGAGAGAAACAGAGAGGGAAAGAGACAAGGACAGGAAGAGATATGCACTGCCCTGCCCCACAGCTCATGAAGGGTCCCTACTGGCGTCTTAGACTCAGACATCAGCACCGGGCAATATGTGTGCTACGTGGGTGTACCACTACCCACACCCCCACAAATCTCCTGATAACTAACTGTATATGCCTAACCATATGCAATTGCAATAAAAAAATAAAATCTTTATTACAGATTTGAAAGGAAATATAATCATAGTCTTCCCCAAAAGTTAAGGGTTCAGTGTATATACAATATTTGAACAAATTAGTTTCATGCCTTCCCACATACTTTTGGAAATGTTTCCCCCTGGGTTGCGGTGCACCTGGCAGAATCCACGTGTCATAATGCCCAAGCACCAGGTTCAAGCCTCTTTCCCTCCTGCAAAGGCAGCATCACAAGATGTGAAGCAAGGCTGACTTCTCCCCTCATCTCTAGCTCCCTCTTCCTGCTTAATTTCATTCCCTATCCAAAAATAAATCATTAAAATTGTACTTATATATCTGTGTATGAAGGATATAGAGATTTGGTATATTTGATTCATTCATTGATAAAAATTCTTATTGTATTTTTTCAAATATTCATAGGAAATGTGGAAGAGTGTCACATAATATCAAAATTCCAAGTTCAATTGGGAATTTTGAGATCATTTTCTTTTTTATCTTTTATTAGTGATTCAACAATGATTAACAAAATTGTAATATAACGGGTACAATTTCACACAGTTCCCACCACCAGAGTTCCATGTCCCTTCCCCTCCATTGGAAGCTTCCCTATTCTTCATCCCTCTGGGAGACTGGACCAAAATTTTGGGGATGCACAAGGTGAGAATTATGGCTTCTGTCATTGCTTCTCCACTGGACATGGGTGTTGCCAGGTGGACCCACACCCCCAGCCTGTCTCTGTCTGTCCCTAGTGGGGCAGGGCTCTGGGGAGGGGAGGCCCCAGGACACATGGGTGAGGGTGTCTGCCCAGGGAAGTCAGGATGGCATCATGGTAGCATCTGCAACTTGGCGGCTAAAGACAGTAAGATATAAAGCTGGAGAAATTGTTTGATAAACAGGAACCCAAAGTTAGGAACAGAGCAGATGAAACTAGGGGTCTATGAGTAGCAAATTACAAAAACCAGTTATTGTATTCCATATGATGATCTGAATTACCCTAAATGTAACTCCCCCATTACTAGACAGTAAATCACTCACCATGACTGATACCCTTGACTTAGATTTCTTCAGAGTATATCTAAAGAATGCGGTCATGATAAAAATTGGTGGCGAGAAGGCAACCTTAGAGCAGAGCTCCAGAGCTCAATCCCAGGGTCACTGTATCTCAGAACTCAGTAGTACTCAGTCCCCCTCGGCTCTCTTATAGGAAACACATATTTTTTTAAAAGATATTTATTTATGTATTTTCCCTTTTGTTGCCCTTGTAGTTTTATTGTTGTAGTTATTGTTGTTGTTATTCATGTCGTCATGGTTGGATAAGACAGAGAGAAATGGAGAGAGGAGGGGAAGACAGAGAGGAGGAGAAAAAGACAGATACCTGCAACCTGCTTCACGGCTTATGAAGAGACTCCCCTACAGGTGGGGAGCCAGGGGCTCGAACCGGGATCCTTATGCCGGTCCTTGCGCTTTGTGCCACGTACACTCAACCCGTGAGCCACCACCTGACCCCAGAAACTCATCTTTAAAAAAAAAAAGGATAGGCCTATGGCTGAGTCTAGTGAGTTCTTTATGTATAGATATACTTTATACATGATAAGAAGCAGTAATACAAAGGAAACACTCATAAACAGAAGTTGAGAAAGAATAACAGAAAGGGAAAGTCAAAGCAGGATTTGACTGAATTTGGAGTAGGGCACGAAAGCAAAAACCCTGGGTTGAGGGTGAGGGTGGATGTTCAGCTTCACGGTGTGGGGGTGGGGGGGGATAAGGGGAATGGGATGGGATGGGACACAGTCTTGGTGGTGGGAATAGTGTTTATGTGCACTCCTATCAATTTGTAGTCATATAAACCACATTTAATTAATATGAGAGGGGAAAAATTGATTGAATGTCTCAAACTTTTAAAATCACAGACTGACTCTTTTTAATACATAGGCTGAGTCTTTGATATGTTGACTGTCTTAACAGCTTAGAACAGGGAAAACAGAAGCAACCGGTGGCACAGCTACATGCAAATAATGTCAAAGGACATAAATTATGGTGACGTTGTGTATGATACAGCAAAACCTAACAAAGGGATATGTCAAAGTTAACCCAATTGCCCAATAATGTGATTATAGCAATAACTATCTATTATCTTCTTAAACCCCAAGACAGCAGGAACCTCCCACTTCCTCTATAGAGCCTATATTTCCCCAGTCCTAGAGCCTCAAGGGTGGGGCTCACTTTCCTGCATGTTTCTTTCAATTCATACCAAATGAGATTGCATCTGCTGATCCCAACCTAATCAATGCAAAGAGTACCACCTCAGCATGCTTCACTTCAGACTGTGTCCAGAGATATCAGGTGTGGAATGTCCACCCTTCACCCTCATTACTCAGGTGAGACCTTTCCTTTCATAGTATTCTCTAATTCTATTCCAGGATGTTCACTTCCTAATAAAGTCCCAATACCTAGATATAGACCAGGTCCCATGAGATAGATCATATGTTCACATGTATCCATAAACTAGGGCAAAATATATACCTGAAAGCAAAAATACATAACAGTCTATAGTGAGTCAGTATCAAGTTCATAATGAAATAGTGTCTACTTAGACTTAGATACCCTCATCACCTACTTCCTATTACAGTTCTCTTACTCACTCCAAAGCTAACCTTATCAAAGCAAGGACTGCAAAAGCTGAATAAGGGCAAGAGACTGGCATACTTTAACAATGACTCTTTAGTCATTATCAGGCCACCCATCATCTGGGGCCCTAACTGGGGAGTCCTGAGATTCCCAAATAGACATGATGGGCCTAGACCTTGAATAAATCCCTCTCTACATTGTTACCAGTCATCTCTATCAGGAACAACATGATAGACCCCTTTGTGGGCCCCCATAGGACCTTGCCCTCAACTTGGATCAACAAGGTTAGAGAATGTTCCATCCTCAGAAGGGAGGCTGGACAACATACTCTATGCTCCACCTGAGTGTGGGGTGATTGTGAAAGCATGGTAGAGCATGGGGGAACTCCCATCATAAATACTGAGGTCTGAAAAGATACCCCACCTGTCAGCCTCTCCCTTTAAGGGTTCAAGCATGGAGGGAAAAGCTTTCCTGACTCAATTTCCTCTTGTCAGTCTCCCAAGCATCATAAAAACCTACATCACCTAACACTTAACTCATTCACTTGTTACAAACCAAATGGTTGCCTGCCTAAAGTTCACCTTAAGTTCACCATCGTTGATCACATACAAACTATACTCCATCATCCTACCCAGTCAGTAGAATAATAGTAAGGCCCACACTGCATTTCCTCGTTCCTTGATCACATATACTCCATATATCAATATTCTGCCTTGACCAAAAGGCTTTTCTCTGTCTGCCTCTCCCTTGCTGGTATAATTAACATGTTTTTCTAAATACCTTCAGCTAATTGACTCTCTTACCCAATAGCCACTAATCATTCCTGAACTTTCCACTACCCCTGTCAATTCTCTTCATTCCTTAGATCCTTCACCATAAGGGTTCTGACCTTTAAAAACACATCATTATTGTCACATGTGAAAAATGTCCATTCCCTTCTGCTATTTAAACCCTGTCTTCTGTACAATATATGGATTGTTTGCAACTAAATGGTCCCCTGGTCTTTTCCTGTTGTTAGCCACCAGAGTCAACACGAGAGGTGAGTTCGGCTTATGTCTGTTGTGAGGCCACCCACATGAGTACCAGCACCTGTGGAAGATGGATCCTGATATTGTGGTAGCTTGGAACGTTCCTACTCATGACCACAGAACAGAATGTGAGCTCAGATCTACAGGGATCCAGAGGTCACACAGGCTCCTAAGCTGAATATGGGCCCCAGATCACACCAAATCGATGGGGTTCACAGTCAACAATATTTAAACAGCTTTCTCATATTAGGGAGCTACTCTCTTCCCTGATCCAGGTTTCTGGTCCTTCTTCCAACTATGACTTCATCTCCCCAGACAATAACTTGGATCCACCTGCATATCAGATTTCAGGCTCAGGCAAAAAGAAAAAAAAAAAAACCCACTAGTATAGCCACAGGCCCTTTGGAATATAACTAAAATATGCCTACTAGCTATCTACAAAAATGGAGATCCCCATCCCCAACTCTTCATCTGCACTATTCTAATCTTTAGGTCCATGATTGTTCAACAATTTGTTTGACTTTGTATGTTAACTCTATTTTCAACCACCAGGTTCCAGATGCCAGCAGGATGCCAACCAGACTTCCCTGGACAGACAACCCCACCAATGTGTCCTGGAGCTCCACTTCCCCAGAGCCCCACCCCACTAGGGAAAGAGAGAGACAGGCTGGGAGTATGGATCCACCTGTCAACGCCCATGTTCAGCGGGGAAGCAGTTACAGAAGCCAGACCTTCCACCTTCTGCATCCCACAGTAACCCTGGGTCCATACTCCCAGAGGGATAAAGAACAGGAAAGCTATCAGGGGAGGGGATGGGATATGGAGTTCTGGTGGTGGGAATTGTGTGGAGTTGTACCCCTCTTATCCTATGATTTAATCAATGTTTCCTTTTTATAAATAAAAGTCAAAACAAAGAAAGAAAGGGAAACACAGTGTAGTGTTTTGAGCCAAAGCAAAGGATTCTGGGGAAGGTGGGGTAGTGGTCCTGGTGCTCTGGGCCATGGTGATGGAAAGGGGCCCAAGCTGAGAGAAAGTTCTGCAAACGCCTATTACAAGGAGATGAGCCATTACCCACATAGTAAACAGTTCATTGGTCATGAGAAGAGCAAATATTGAAATCCGTGTTAGCGATTTGCAGGAATTGAGAAAGGAAACCAAGCTGTTCATACCAGAGTGGGAGCAGACAGACTGAAGAGAAACACTGGCACTCAGATATAGTGGACCCTGTTGACCATAATAAGGAATTTGGACTTGATCTTAATGGTGAGGAGGGAGTGTCACTAGAGATCTTAATTAGGATGACAACATTACTGATTTATAAAGATTTAAACGCAGTGTGTGGAAATTGGGATTTCAGGGAGGAGTTGGTAGGTGAGGGATAAAGCAGTGGACATTGAGTATATGAGGCTGTGGATATGTATGTGAGCTATGACTGACTAGCATCTGTATGGGTGTGTAAGAGGTGAATGAAATACAGTTCCTAAGGGAATGCTGATGATATTTATAGGGATGTGAGCTACTAGGAGAAAAACCTACTGGGAGAAATGTTAATGGGTAAAGATTACTGGACTTGATAGATCGTTTGAGCTATTTTAGGTAGCCCAGTGACGACGGCAAGTTGACCTTTAATGCATGAGTCCAGAGCTCAAGACAACGATCAGAGTGGAAACACAATTTTGAATGGAAGTCATCAGCATAAGGATGAAAGCAAAGCTCTGAAGAGGACACCTTAAGAAAGAGAAGTGAGACACTTTGTAACTGAGAGCTCTAGAAAATAGTGAATATCAGGAGTTGGGCGGTAGCACAGCAGGTTAAGCGCCAAGTGTTGCAAAGCACAAGGACCCGTGTAAGGATCCCGGTTCGAGCCCCCTACTCCCCACCTGCAGGGGAGTCGCTTCACAGGCTGTGAAGCAGGTCTGCAGGTGTCTGTCTTTCTCTCCCCCTCTGTCTTCCCCTCCTCTCTCCATTTCTCTCTGTCCTATTCAACAACAACACCGCCACCACCAACAATAATAACCACAACAATAAAAAAAAAACAAGGGCAACAAAAGGGAATAAATAAAATAAATATTTAAAAATTAAAAAAAAAGAAAATAGTGAATATCAAATTACCTGATGAAGCAAGAAGGAAAATAGGGCTATGCAGGTTCATAGAAACACAGAAGACAAAATGTAACATACATGTGTAGATATAAGGGCTGTAGTTTGTAGGACCCCGATCTTGGCATCAAAGTCATAGTCATGTCCTTCAAATTGCATACAATTAAAATCAATAAAGATTTGACATTATTTATGTCAGAATTAATATTCTAAGATATGATTTGTGAATATACTGTGATGAGACTTTGGTTTCTCTAAAATCTTATTAGGAGCATTAAAACGTACCTAGTGAATTTATGACCTAATCGTTATGTCATCAATGGAACTACAAGGCATAATTGGTCTATAAATGTCTCAGAAAGAGTAGCTGCATGGCTTTATCTAATGTAGTAAAGTCTCACAGAGTTGTAGGCAAAGGCAAATATCACAGTGCCACCTGGTTGTTGTAAAGACAGGGTCCTTTGAAAGGAAGTTTGTAACTGGAGGGATGTGCAGTGTGGTTGTGATCTCCTGACACTCTGACCTCCCACTGTGTGTGGGCGTGTGAACTGTAAGGACAGGCTGTCACCAGCTCTCCAGAAAAGGGACCCTGTCACCTCCTTACTCTTTTTATTGGCCATTTCTGAGCATGTTATGTTTGTTGAAAGGTGGAGAAGTAGTCTGATTACTTGCCAACTGTTTCATTTTCACCTGTTTCCAGATCTCATAAAAGGCTGAGAACTCTCTAAGGGAGTTAATTATAAAACATTGGTTCTGTCTGTAAAAACTGTAGGTGACTGACACCTTTGCAATCGCTCTACCTAGGTGAATGGAGGCGCGTCATATGTTTTAAATCTGCCTGCTTAAAATGCTATCTGTTGACTTCTCATTTGGAATGATACATATATATCACGTGCATATGCACATACCTCTCGACTTCTACTGTCCAAATACCAGAATTTTTATTCCTACATCACTAATACCAACAAATACACTTTTCAAAATCACTGACACAAAGACTTCCCATTCAACAATATTTTCAAATTAATGTGCTATTTGACTGAATTTCAATATAAAAATTATAGTCATTGTTATGAGTAGACTTACATCAGTACCATTTTTTCTTAGCTCAGGCATTCTTTTAAAAATACTTCTATTTATATAAATTGATTGTTCATTGTATGTGAACTTGTTCACTTTCACTGTCACATCAAAATCGTTTGTTCATTACTTCTGAATTCGTTTTTACTCAAAGTCTTTTTTGACTAACAAATTCAACTTTTTAAAAATCATTTGCATATTTAAACACTTTCTGCCCCATTACTTTGTTACTTTGTCTATCATCTTTTCCCTGTCTTCCTTCTTTTCTCCACTTTGAATTCTTTTTTCTTTTCCAACAACATCCACTAAACACATGCTTTGTTCTATGTAGCAGAACTGTCCACCTGTAGGTAATCTTATTCACCTCTTTTCTGATATACAACTACCATTGCAACTTATTTCAAAGAAGACCACTATTACGCCTCACAGATCTCAGTACTTTTATTGAGAAAAATCTGTAATTGTTAAAGCCTGTGGTAAGTTTATATTAACTCTTGGTATGCTTAAATAATTTGGTATAAACTGTACAGTCTCTAATAAATAGCTTTCAGGTAAATTATTTTTATATATTATTAATTTTTTTAAATTATATTTCCTCCAGGGTTATCACTGGGACTTGGTGCAGGCACTAAGTAAATCCACTGCTTATGTAGATATTTTTTCCTTTTTTTTCTTTCTATTTTATTTGACAGGACAGAGAGAAATTGAGAGGAAGTGGGGAGAGAGAGAGAGAGAGAGAGAGAGAGAGAGAGAGACCTCAGCCCTGCTTCACTGCTGGTGAGGCAGCCGGGGGCTCATACCTGAGTTCTGGCACATGGTGACATGTGTGTCTCTGCTGTCTGAGAACCAACTTTTGTTGTCTAATTGCCTCTATTTACTGTAGATAACACTTACTCCTCTTTGTACTCATTTTGGCAGAGACTCATGTGACTGGAAAAAGAGATTAAACATCAGTTATGTTTTACCAATATCCCTACAATAAGTACACTTCAAAGATTTCTGTTCTTTCCCTTTACTATGATTTTTAAAACAGATTTTGGTTTATGATGGTTTGAGGGATTGAATACAGAACTCTGAGTCTTAGGCATGAAAGTCTGTTGTGTAAACACCGTGCAGTGTCCTCCAGTCCACTGCACTGGTGTCTTAACCTGGAACATATGTAGCTACATTAATGGATTCCTTGAGAATTCACTCATTACAAACACCCCACAACATCTTATCTAATTGATTAATGGAGAATCAGAAATTTAAAAATCAAACAGAAACATTATTGAATCATGTAAAGTGGATTTACTAGACTTTCACCTAATTGAATTAAAACCTATACAAAGTCTTTGAAGGTAAATTTATAACTGTACTGTACAATGAATATTTGTCACTGATGAAAATGTATGGGTTGTAAAGACATGGAAGAAATTTAAATATATATTTCTATGGGGAGTACACAACTCTGAAGTTGTGACTCCAATTATTTGACATCTTTGAAAATACAGAATATGGAGATGGTAACAAGTTTAATAGTTCCCAGGGGTTCAGTCATAGAAGGACGGAGTAATCAAAGCCCAAGAGATGTTTATGCTAGTCAAGCCACTGCATAGACAGCTGTAACCGCAGATGCGTGGCGTGGTTAATGTGTCAAGATGTGTACACCTTTAGAGCACAAAGATAAACCCGTATATGCCCAAATGGAAACAAATGTATTTCAGAAGTGAAGAGTCCCAGGAAGGAATGAAGGCTGTGACTACAGACTTTAACTGTATTACTAATGTATCAAGCACCTCATTCAAAGAGTTGTGGCGAGGAGGTGCTCACCTGAGTGACTCCGGAAATGAATTAAAGACTGAAGGGAAAAGCCCAGTGTGTCTGTCCTCTAGTTGATGAAGTTAATTCCTCTAGAGGAATGAATAAAATACTTCAGTGCTTCCATAAAAGCATCCCGAATGGAACAATTCAGTGAACCAATGAGAGATGGTAGCTTCTCATTGCCGGAGCAAGGGTTTACAGATAAGCCCGGGGGAGGGCTGAAATGATCCCTGGAGTAATTATTTACGTGCTTGAACACGGAGACAGATACTAACAGAAAACAGTTATATGTTGTTGTATTCGTGACATTTATGTCTCATAAAGTTACTGTGCACATGCTGAACCACTACTGCTAGGGAAAATAAAGAGTTAGGTTCTAGTGAGCTCTGGTCATCCCTTTATGATTCAGTGCATAACCTTGTTTATGTGTGTTTTTGTCCAAACACACCTTATTTAGTATGTTCTGGGTTCTCTAGCTTTAACTGACAGCCTGGGTGAAACTTATTAGGAGAGGAATAAATACCTTCAAGATTTATATTCAGGTTTTTATTTAAGAACAGAAATCACCAACACAAAGCCCCCCCAAAAGTGAAAACATGGTGTTGAATGCACATGTGTCTATGGCTCGAGAACCTGAACAAGGAGAGAAGCACTGTTTGCTCTCACCTATTTGCCAGAAGACTTCAATGTTTTGACTCCACAAATGACTGTGAAAGCACATTAAGTATTTATTGAGCATTACAAATAATTTCAGTGAACAGGCAAATCTAAAACTATGGGATTCAAATAGTGAGGGCCTACTGTGTACGTGTGTCTTTGCACAGGTCAACGTGCACACCTATGTTTATTTATTTTCTTTGTTAGTTGAGAGACCTATAATGGCATTCCTGTAGTAACAAATGCATCTAGTCACTTGGTCTCTGCCTCTGGAGCTGGGCTGGCTTCTGTTGGAGAAGCAAGCACACAAAAGGCCCATGCTGTCTTGAAATGCCAGAACATTGAGGAAAGATAGCACCGAGAGGGGTGATGTCAAAGCAGCAGAGGAGTCACAAGAAGCGTCAGGCAGCCAGATCTGGAGCAGTACGGGCTGGAAGACATATTGCCATGAGTAGACATGGAAAAAAGAAACATCCTCCCTTGCAGAATGATTTCAGATTGTACATTTGCTTTCTCCTCTTAAGCAGAGTTGCATGAGGCTTCAGTCTTTCTTATATGTACACTGTGAATTTATTTACTTGCAAAGAGTACAATAAAAAAGGAGAAATGGGGAAACTTTACTGTGGAAATGTCTGACAAAGATAACCTCAACCAGGTGATCAAGGTCAGCACCAAGACTGATAGGTCATACTGACAGCCTGTAGCTTTGCTGTGAGTGAAGAAAGGGGTCCTTTATATCTGCGACCTTTCTACTCTGCACCTGTAACTCATGTCTCATCATAGGATAAATCCCACTAGAAAGGAATCTTACAAAACCCTTGACAAATGCTCTTCAAAAACAGTCAGCATCACCCAAAACAAGAACGAAAAATAAACTGTCTTGGTCAAAAGAACCTAGGGAGACATGGCAACTAAATGAAATATGGCCTTGTGGGTAAGAGCCTGGTTCAGAAAAGGGACACTAAATACATTCCAAGAAAATGTGAATAGACTGGATTTTAATTACAGCATTGCATCAGTAGCATTACATTAAGTATCAAAAAACAGTTCATGGGTTGGGTGGTGGCACACCTGGTAGAGTGTTACAATGAGCAAGGACCCAGGTTCGAGCCCCTGGTCCCCACCTTCAGGGGGAAAGCTTTGCAAGTGGTGAAGCAGGGCTGCAGGTGTCTCTCTTTCTCTCTCCCTCTCTATCTTCCCCTTCCCTCTCAATTTCTGACTGCCTCCATCCTACAAATCTTTTTAAAAATTTTAAAAAAGAAACAAAAAAATACCATAACTTAATATGTTAATATTAGAGAAAACAAATGTTTATAAGATTATAACAAATATACCACACTAATGTTATTTTACTTTATATTTTTATTATTTATTTAATTATGTAGTAAAACAATAATGGGGGACACGGTGTTCTATTTAGAACTCTAATATTTGCCCAACTTCTTGTTTGTGTTTTGAAAGTATTCTGATAGAATACTTTTTAAATTTTCTTTCACCTTCTAAGACTAAACTTTTACACCTTTAACTTTCCATATTGTCTTATTTATTTGTTAACTTATTTATTTATTAATGAAGAAGAGAATTTACTTTGGCACACACGATGCTTGGGAGCCCAACACTTTGTCCACTGCACCACCCTCCAGGTCACAGTTTTTACCAGGTTGATATCCTTTACTTTCTTCAAATTCATGTACCCTTACTTCTCTCTTTTCTTACTTCACTAAGGGTTTATGGATTATAGGACAATTGCTGACACAGAGGTAAAATTTCTCATTTGCCCATAATTGGTGTCTGCATAATACTCTCACCTGCATACTTATTTCCTTTTCTGCTGTTCTGAACCAGAATCCCAACACCCCTCATTCCTCCTCATCCTCACCTTGCCCACGGCCTTTGCTTTATTGTAACATAGCACAAATCCAGGCTCCCTTTGTGTTTTTCCCTTCTGTCCTCCTTTCTTTTTCTCCCCTTCTTTCTTCCTTTCTTTTTTTTGGTCAGGCATTTATTCTTTTTAAAATTTTTTTATTATTTATTTTCCCTTTTGTTACCCTTGTTGTTTTTCTTATTGTTGTTGTAATTATTGTTGCTGGTTGTTGTCATTGTTAGATAGGACAGAGAGAGAAATGGAGAGAGGATGGGAAGAAGAGAGGGGGAGAGAAAGACAGACACCTGCAGACCTGCTTCACTGCTTGTGAGGCGACTCCCCTGCAGGTGGGGAGCCGGGGGCTCGAACCGGGATCCTTATGCCGGTCCTTGAGCTTATTGCCACCTGCACTTAACCCGCTGCGCTACCCTGACCCCTCGTTACTTTCTTACCTTGACTCTTGCAGAGAGTCGCGTGTGTACCTGTGGATGTGAGCGATGTGAAAGTCAAGAAGCAAAGTCGAAATAAGAAATGTCAGTCATTCAATAGACCTAACTCTGCTAAGGCTCGTTGTGATTGTCAGAAAAATGAGTGAAGAAATTATTTTTTTCTTCCATGACAAAGTCAGGCCTCTTGATAAAAAAAAAAAAAAAAGATTATACCAGATTCTTGGTGATTTATCTTATTGACACTAACATACAATTTTTGTCCAAAGAGTGAAAAATGTATTCTATTTTTCATTCTCTGGAGAATAAAAAGATGTGATGCTTGAAGTAAAAAAGATCTGTCTGCACAACATGAATGCAGTTATGAAATATTTTTGCAGGACTTTCACTCATGGAAACAAAAAATTACAGATTACTATAGTGACAAAAATATGTTGATTGGGAAAAAATTAGCATCATGAACCAGTTGATTATGCCAAATATTTGACAAAGTGATTATATTCACTGGTGAGAATCTTAAGAGTAATGGAAAAGCTTCTGAAATAATCTATTTTTTAACTCTATAGTTTAAGCCTATCTTAGAGAGTGATGGAATTTAAACAAAAAAGAATGACTTCTAAATAAGACTTGAAATATTGTCTACATTATACCTAGTGACTGTAAAGTCATCTGTAAAAAATAAAAAGAATGGCTTCTCTCCTGGAATGGTACACTTACTTCAAAATTAAAAGGTCATGGAGAAGCTATTAGCCTATCCCACCTGACTCGGAACTGTGAGGTCAAAGGCTGTTACCCTACTGATATCTTAAATAGGTGACTGAACAGCTAAACTGTCACAGTTCAACATCCCTGAATATCTCCATTATTTGTCAACAGAAGAGCAATCATAAGATTGCATTTTTTTCAAACCCCCCCCCCAATCTCTCTCTGTTTTGTTTCGCTCCCATCACTACTCAATGGCCATGGAAAACATAAAAATGATTTCAGAGTTTTCTTAGAATAAAACATTAAAGATAATATTCAACATCTTTAAAATATGTATTTTTCAATTTACCAACTTTCCACCTTTTAAACAAAATATAATCCTGGTATTTGAGATAGTTTTTTTAAACTATAATGCAGACATAGCATCGTTATTTCATAAAGTCTAGCAGTTATTCAAACATTAGTAATGTGATGAATTTTTGTACTATTCATTAAAAGGAATAAAAAGTGTAACTTGAAACACATTGAAACAGTCAGGATTGGCACAGGAGTGAAACCCAGTACCATGGTACATTTTATCACCACTCACTAGGTGTCATTTCCCCAATTTCTTTAATTGTGGCAAAAAACATAACATCTACCGCTTTATCCAATTGTAATGTATAAATCAGTGGTATTAGCCACTTTCACAATGTTGTACAACTATTAGAACTATTTTAAAATTTACTCATCAACTCGTACGGAAATTCTACACTGCATTAACTCCGTAACCCCCAGTCCGCCCCATCCTCACCACTGCCAGTGCACTACTTCTCCAATTCTAGCTATCGCTACTCTGTTTCTGTTCTTGTTCAGTAGCTTCCTGAAGATATTTCCTGTGCATGGAATTGTTTAATGCTTGTCCTTTTATTTGGTCTACTCATTTAGCACAGAGTTCTCATGTTTTATCCATGCCGGATCATGTACTGAATTTCATTCTTTTTATATGCAGTATTTCCCAACACCAGATCTCCATATCCCATCCCCTCCCCTGACAGCTTTCCTATTCTTTAACCCTCTGGGAGTATGGACCCAGGGTCATTGTGGGATGCAGAAGGTGGAAGGTCTGGCTTCTGTAACTGTTTCCCCGCTGAACATGGGTGTTGACAGGTGGATCCACACCCCAGCCTGTCTCTCTCTTTCCCTAGTGGGGCAGGGCTCTGGGGAAGCGGAGCTCCAGGACATATTGGTGGGGTTATCTGTCCAGGGAAGTTTGGTTGGCATCATGCTGGCATCTGGAAACTGGTGGCTGAAAGGAGAGTTAACATATAAAGCCATACAAATTGTTGATTAATCATGAACCTAAAGGCTGGAATATTGCAGATGAAGATTTGAGGTTTCTGTTTTGGAAATAGCTAGTAGATCTAGTTTAGTTATATTCCAAAGGGCCCATGATTTTATTAGATTTTGCCTGAACCTGACATCTGATATGCAGGTAGATCCAAGTTATTATCTGGGGAGATGATATTATGGCTGGAAAAAGGACTAGAAAGCTGGATCAGGGAAGAGAGTGTCTCCCAAATATGGGAAAAGTGTATAAATATTGTTGACTATAAACCCCATCGATTTGATCTGGGGGCCATATTCAGCCTATGTGACCTCTGCATCCCTGTAGATCAGAGCTCACATTCTGTGGTCATGAGGAGGAACATTCGGAATTACACCAATTTCAGGACCCATCTTCTTCAGGTGGTAGAGAGAGTATGCTATCCGACCCCCCTTCGCAGGATGGAACATTTTCTGTAATTATTGATTCACATTGAAGACAAGGTCCTATAGGGGCCCCCAAAGGGGTCCATTGTATTGTTCCTGATGGAGATCATCAGTGATAATGGAGAGAGAAATCTATTGGAGGTCTAGGCCCATCGTGTCTGTGTGGGAATCCCAGGACTCTCTGACTAGGGCCCCAGCTGATGGGGAGGCCTGATAGTGACTTAAGTATGTCAGTCACTAAAGTATGTCAGTCTCTTGCCATTAATCAGCATTTTCAGTCCTTACTTTGACAAGGTTAGCTTTGCAGTGACTGAGGGAAGTGTAATAGGAAGTAGGTGAAAAGGGTATCTAGGTCTAAGTAGAAACTATTTCATTTGGTACTTTATGGTGTCTTTTTAGATCTTTCTACTTGCTTGCTTCATTTATTGACTCGTTGAAAACTATTACACACTCTTGCTTTAAGGTGTATATTTTGCCCTAATTTATGGATACATGTGAACACATGCCCTATCTCATGGGACCTGGTCTATATCTAGGTTTTGAGGCTTTGTTAGGAAGTGGACCACTCAAAATGTAATTAAGGAGTCCTATGAGAAAGGAAAGGTCTCACCCAAGTAATGATGCTGAAGGGCTGACATTCCATGCCTGACCGTCTCTGGACAGTCTGAAGTGAAGCGTGCTGAGGTGGCACGCATTGCATTGACTAGGTTGGCATCAGCAGATGCAGTATCAATTGGTATGAATTGAAAGGAGCATGCTGGAAAGTGAGACCCACCCTAGAGTTCCAGGACTGGGGGAAATTTGGGTTGTACAGAGGAAGTGGAAGGTTCCTGCGATCTTACGGTTTAAGAAGACAATAGATGGTTATTGCTATAGTCAAATTATTTGCAATTAGGTTGACTTTGAGAATCCCATTGTTAGGATTTGCTTTATCATACACGACCTCACCATAATTTATCCTTTGATGATGATGAGTGTGTGTGTGTGTGTGTGTGTGTGTGTGTGTGTGTGTGTGTGTGTGTATTTTATAAAGTAACACCACCAGTTGCTTCTGCTCTCCTGGTCTACTCTATCTCATTTCTGTCTCCATTTCTGTCTTATCTGCAGCTCTACTTCTATCTGTATCTCTTCTTTTTTTTTTTTTTTTGCCCTCAGGGTTATTGCCAGGTCTCGGTGCCTGCACCATGAATCTACTGCTCTTGGAGACCATTTTTCCCCCTTTTGTTGCCCTTGTTGTTTTATCATTGTTGTGGTTGTTATTATTATTGTTGTTGATGTCATTGTTGTTGGATAGGACAGAGAGAAATGGAGAGAGGAGGGGAAGACAGAGAGGGGGAGAGAAAGACAGACACCTGCAGACCTGCTTCACCACCTGTGAAGTGACTCCCCTGCAGGTGGGGAGCCGGGGGCTCAGACCAGGATCCGTGAGCTGGTCCTTGCGCTTTGCGCCACGTGCGCTTAACCTGCTGCGCCCCCGCCTGACTCCCCTCTGTCTCTTATTTATCTCACGTCTATCTTTATCTATCTCATCTTTATCTTTCTAGCTCTACCATCTCTAGCTCAACCTCTATCTCTCTCTTTTTTGCCTCCAAGGTTATTGCTGGGATTGGTGCCTGCACTATGAATCAGGGTCCTGGAGGCTATTTTTCCCTTTTGTTGCCCTTGTTGTTGTGGCTATTATTATCACTGTTGTTATTGATATTGTTGTTGGATAGGACAGAGAGAAATCAAAAGAGGAGGGGAAGACAGAGAGGGGAAGAAAAAGACAGACACCTGCAGGCCTGCTTCACCACTTGTGTAACTACTCCCCTGCAGGTGGGGAGCCAGGGACTCGAACCGGGATCCTTAACCTGGTCCTTGCACTTTGCACCACGTGGCTTAACCCGCTGGCTACCTCCTAACCCCCTCAACCTCTGTCTCTATCTAGCTCTCTTTACCTTTCATTCTGTATCTCATTAAAATAAATAAGTAAAATAAAATAAATAAATATAACATTTAAAGGAAAGGATAATAATCCTCAGCTAAAAGACATGATTTGCAAAGCACCCCACCAAGTGCTAACTGATGCTGCAGAAGTGGGTTACTGAGCACACTGAGGAGTAAGGAAACCTTCACAGAGCAAGCAGGTGTGGGCGGAAACCTGAAGTGACTGAGGGACTCCGGAGACTCAGACGCACAGGAGCTTGGACCCCATGGAAAGAACATATTGTCAGTAGCTGGTTGGTCATATGAAAAGGATTTGAAGTAGGACACAGAATTTCAGTTCCTAATTCTGGATGCTAGAGAATTGAAGATGAAACTTAAAATGATAAAATGTTCTTTGAATATATGCTGTCTTATCATTGATTATAATTATGGCAGGCTTGTGCACCTGAGTTTACTGTGAATTCACAGTATGATTATACAAGAGAGAAATTCTTGTTTGGACCTGAATTTGAGTTTAACTGGATTCAAAATTGTATGTTAACCCTGTGGTAAATATCTAATTTGACAATGTTTTTTGTTTCTGTAAAAGAATCACTTTATATATGCAATTTCAGTATACTCATGCCTATATTTCCATTTAAAATATCAAATATAAGCAGTCGGCTGGTAGCACAGCAGGCTAAGCGCAAGTGGCACAAAGCACAAGGACCGGTGTGAGGATCCTGGTTCGAGCCCCCCCGTCTCCCCACCTGCAGGGGAGTCGCTTCACGGGCGGTGAAGCAGGTCTGCAGGTGTCTGTCTTTCTCTCCTCCTCTCTGTCTTCCCCTCCTCTCTCCATTTCTCTCTGTCCTGTCCACAACAGCGACATCACTAACAACAACAATAACTACAACAATAAACAAACAACAAGGGCAACAAGTGAATAAATAAATATCTAGAAAAAATCAAATATAGTCAGAGAGACAGAGGGAAAGAAAAAAGCGACAAAGTTGGAAGGAGATATACCACAGCACCACTGCAAATTTGTGGAACCTCCCACAGTGCTGGGGCTTTGACCCTGGAAGGCAGGCAGCTTACCAGGCGAACTATTTCCTGGTTCACTGTTCTTTTCTTGTGAAAATTCCCATCATTAATTCATACCTGTTATAGAAAAGTTAAAGAACGCTTAAAGAAAAGAAAAACTGTAATTCCAAATTACTTTTTATAAAATTTTTAAGAATATTCAGTTAACAGTCATTAAGCAGCAGAAGTGTCCAGAGAAAGGAAGAAAGGAAGAATGTACAGAATCATTCATCTACTTTGAAGCTGAGGGAAATGGAGAATTCACTGTAGACACTGGCTAACTGCTGTTAGCTTTGCTACTTGTGAGACTTGTTAGAACAAGTTGCCAGGTGACAGTTTTGTAAAAGTATGTTAAAAGCATAGTAAAAGACAAGTAATGATACTACTGAAATAGTTATTTTTACTTTTAATATTTTACATATATTACGATTTATCGCTGCAGGTGGTTAGTAGTTTACGGCAGAGTCAATGCAGGGCACGATCTCTCGTCTCAAAAAAAAATTAAATTAAAATATATAATATACACAAATATAGTAACTTTCAATTTAATTTAATAGTATCCAAGAAAAGTATTCTTTATAATGCTAGTTTTGATATGGGAATTTCTACAAAAATTAGTTTTCTAAAAAAAAAATTCTAGGAATGGGTCATAAGAAAATATTTTTTGAGACCAGAGTAAGACTATGTTCTGGCTTAAGGTGTTGTGAAGGACTGAACCTGGGCATTTTTAAGCCTTAGCCATTAAAGTCTTTTTGCATAATCATTATGCTATATCCCCTACTCTATCCACAAACAGCTGTTAAGTGAGGTTCTTTCCAGGACCTGCATTAGGGCTCGGCCATGACATGCTGGATAGAGTGCACATGTTGTTACAACTGGTCTCCATTTGCAGGGGGATCTTCATGAGTATTGCAGCAGTGCTGCAGGTGACGGTGACGTTTCCCCCTCTTTCTCTTTGTTTTTGTCATTTAAAAAGTCAAAGGGAAATATAACCTTTGGGAATGGTGGAGCTGTCATGTAAGCACAAAACCCCAGCAATAATCCTGGTGACAAACAAAAAATATCAGTACCTGCATGATGGGACTGTTCTGAGGAGTGGGTGAATTAACACCAACACCTGCCTTTCTAATAACGCATGCATATAATTATACACCAGTATTAGCTTTCTTACTGCTATTTTAAGGTGATTAAAAAATCACTGTGGGGGGCGGGCAGAAGTACAGCAGGTTATTTGAACACAGCATGAAGCAAAGGGACCTGCACAAGGATCCCAGTTCAAGACCCCCCGCTCCCCACCTGCAGGGGGTCGCTTCACAAATGGTGAAGCAGGGCTGCAGGTGTCTGTCTTTCTCTCCCCCTACTCTATCTTTCCCTCCTCTCTCCATTTCTCTCTGCCCTTTTTTAATTATTTATTTATTTTCCCTTTTTTCGCCCTTGTTTTTTTCTTTTATTGTTATAGTTGTTGTTGTTATTGATGTAGTTATTAGATAAGACAGAGAGAAATGGAGAGAGGAGGGGAAGACATAGAGGGGGAGAGAAAGACAGACACCTGCAGACCTGCTTCTCCGCCTGTGAAGCGACTCCCCTGCAGGTGGGGAGCCGGGGGCTCGAACCGGGATCCTTATGCCGGTCCTTAACCTGCTGCCCTACTGGCCAACTCCCAATTTCTCTCTGTCCTATCCAACAACAACAGCAGCAGCAGCAGCAGCAACAGCAATGGGGGAAATGGCCTCCAGGAGCAGTGGATTCCTAGTGCAGGTACCGAGACCCCATGACTAGGCCCAGTGATAACTTTGGAGGCAAAAAAAAAAAAAAAAAATTCACTGTGCTAAGAGGTCAAAGAGATTGATGGGACTTATGTGAGCACAGAGGATCATAAATACAAAAAGAGAGGGAAAGACAGCCCACGTATACGTGGGGAGAACACAGTTCAAGGCAGTGGAGTTTTAAAAGACTAGAATAGGATCAAAGTGACCTTCTAGGTTGTAATTGAGATGAAATGGTAAGGAATTTAGGACTTACCTTGAAAGCTTTGAATCCTTTCAGAAAATAAGTAAAAGAATAAGATCTAGATGTGGGGGTGGGTTTGGAGTGGGGGTGAGATGGAAAGAAGTCTGAAAAACTGCAAAATGGAGCCGAGTGGTCAGATGGTAAAGGTCTGGGATTCCAGGACAGGGGAACTGAGGACGCTTGTCACAAACGCTGACGTCTACTTGGCTCTTCATTCGTATCAGGCTCTTGTTATTTTTCTCACCTGCGTTATTGCTGGGTCTCTAAATACATGAAGAATTCACAAGTCCAGACGGTGGTGCACCTGGCTGAGCACACATGTCACAGTGCACAAGAACTCAGGTTCAAGCCTCTGGTCCCCACATGCAGGGGGGAAGCTTCATGAGTAGTGAAGCAGCGCTGCAGGTGTCTCTGTCTCTTTCCTCTCTATCTTGCCTCCCCTCTCAATTTCTCTCTGTCTCTATCCAATAGTAAATAAATAAAAACATTTTTAAAAAAAGAATCCACTAGCCCTGGCAGCCATTTTTCTTTTTTTAAAAATATTTATCTATTTATTTATTTATTCCCTTTTGTTGCCCTTGTTGTTATATTGTTGTAGTTATTGTTGTTGTGGTGGTTGGATAGGACAGAAGAAATGGAGAGAGGAGGGGAAGACAGAGAGGGGGAGAGAAAGACAGACACCTGCAGCCCTGCTTCACTGCTTGTGAAGTGACTCCCCTGCAGGTGGGAGCTGGGGACTTGAACTGGGATCCTTACACGGGTCCTTGTGCCCAATTTTCTTTTTTTAAAAAATATATTAATATTTCCTCTTTGGTAAGAGTGAGAAGTTGAGAAGGTGGCATGTAGAGAGAGCCCGACAACAGCTTTGTGAAACTTCTCCCTTGCGCTCGGGGATTAAGTACTTGAACCTGAGTCACTGAAAACGGTAACAGGTGCTCCCAACTGGGCGCACCTCCGCTTGGCCCCAAACTCTATTTAAAGATTTAAAATATGGCACCTGCTATTTAAAAATAGCAGTAACAAAGCTAATACTGGTGTATAATTATATGCCATGCGTTATGAGAAAGGCAGGTGTTGGTGTTAATTCACCCACTCCTCAGAACAGCCCCATCGTGCAGGCAGGTGCTGGTATTTTCTGTTTGTCACCAGGATTATTGCTGGCGTTTTGTGCTTACCACCATTCCCAAAGGTTGCATTTCCCTTTCTCTTTTTCCTCAATACCCTTGAGAAGTCAACCTACTCCAAGTTTTCTTTCTTTGTGATTTGTGTGTGGAGGAGGGGGACAGAAAGAGAAGGCAAACCCCACAGATGATCCACCAGCCCTGCAGCTGTCCCTAGGTTGCTGATGGGGCAGTCTCACCATGGTAGAGCTCTCCTCCACTGGAAGCGTTCCTGTCCCTTACCCCTCTGGGAGCGTGGACCCAGGGTCATTACGGGGAGCAGCAGGTGGGAGCTCTGGCTTCTGTCACTGCTTCTCCGCTGGACATGGGCATTGACAGGTGGATCCACACCCCAGCCTGTGTCTGTCTGTCCCTAGTGGGGCAGGGCTCTGGGGAGGGGAGGTTCCAGGACACATGGGTGAGGGCGTCTGCCCAGGGAAGTCAAGACGGCATTGTGGTAGCATCTATAATTTGGTGGCTGAAAAGCATTAAGGTATAAAGCAGAACAAATCGTCCAGTAATCAGGAACCTAAAGGTAAGAATAGAGCAGCTGAGATTTGGGGTCTTCATTTCGGAAAAAGCCAGTAGGTCTATTTTAGGTCTATTCCAAGGGGCCCGTGACTTTACTGTAATGTGAGCTTTCAAATGCTGAGGATGAGAATTCAAGGACCAGACAGAGAACTGATCTAGTTGTGAGACTAGATAGAAATTACAGCAGAAAAACAGTGCTATTTATGCATCGTCAAACTACATGTCAAACTTCCACTTTGATTGTTGTGTCGTTTATTTTATTTTATTTTATTTTATTTTATTTTATTTTATTTTATTTTATTTTATTTGCCTCCAGGGTTATCGCTGGGGCTTGGTGCCAGCACTAGAATCCACTGCTCCTGGAGGTCACTTTTTCCCATTTTGTTGCCCTTGTTGTTGTCCTTATTGTTATTTTTGCCATTGATGTTGTTGTCGTTGTTGGATAGGACAGAGAGAAATTGAAAGGGGGAAAAGACAGAGAGGGGGAGAGAAAGACTCCTGCAGACCTACCTCACTGCCTGTGAAGCGACTCCCCTGCAGGTGGGGAGCTGGGGACTCAAACCCGGATCCTTACGTTGGTCCTTGCACTTTGCCCCAAGTGCGCTTAACCCACTGTGCTACCGCACAGCCCCTGTGTCTTATATTTTAAGAAAAACAAAAAATCTTATATTTTCTGAATCTTTTATCTTATGATTTTGTAAGTTAAAAATTTTAACAGAAACATCAATTTAGATACCTCTTTTCTTTAGAACGTCTCAAATAAGGACTATTTGTTCTATCTTTAAATTAGTAGATATAATGAGAATTTACACTGAATTATGGGTTTATAATTTCAAACACAAAAAAGTGGAAATGATTTGTTGTCTAGATTTGAGTCATTTATACATTAAGAACAATGCGCCCTAGCGGCCAAGTAGTGGCACAACCTCTTGGGTGCAACATCACCATGCTCAAGTCCCTTTATTTCTCCCCAGTTTCTCTTCATTGTCATTACCAGATAATCCACTCCAGCTGTATTATAGAAGTTGCGATTGCTCATATACCTCATTCCTTGACTGAAATCGCTTCCCTCAAATGGTTTCTGTCAACTCATACACAGTGGTAGACACTTGGCTTGTGGGCTACTAGGGAGAATAAGCTTTTTGGGTAGATTTCTCCCAGACTGGGTAGTGAGTTGCAGATGGGAGGTCTGCTTTGCATAAGGTAGGAGAGAAGAGATGATATTTCTGCTGGCACATAAGACACAAGAAATAAGCCGATCGGACCAGAGGAATAGGAGAGAGCGTCCCAAGGAGAGAACAGGTACCTCCTGATAATGTCCTGAGCTCTGTGACCACTGGGTTGCCTCCTCCCTTCACTGCCTGTGAGCTCTGGCAGGGTGATGGTGCACCCCATACAAGGCACACATTCAGAGGATGTGTTGTCAAGTGTACAATTTATTTTGAGAACTTCGAGTGCTTTCTATTATTTCTTGCACCTTTTTTTAAATTCCTGACAGTATGAAGAATGCTAGAACATACTCTATTTGAATTTTATGATCTTTGTTTATTGGATAGAGACAGCCAGAAATTGAGAGGAGGGTGATATAGAGAGGGAGAGAGACAGAGAGACACCTGCAGCCCTGCTTCACCACTTGTGAGGCTTTCCCCCTGCAGGTGGGGACCGGGGCCTTGAACCTGGGTCCTTGCACAATGTAACATGTGTGCTCAACCAGGTGCGCCACCACCCGGCCCCCACCCGGTAGAAAGAAACATACTTTCTACCAGTAGTTCACACATCAGCCAAAACTTCACAAACTATTTTGTCACTGGCATTTCAAATATGTAGAAAGAACCCCTATTTCAGCTGTTCAGTTTCCTCTGATTCACACTTAAGACTCTTACAGATCACAACTCTAAGGTTACTTAGTTTCACTGGAGAAATGCGTTCAAATACTATTATAGGTTTCTTTGGTTTCATGTGATTTAAAAGGTTTAAGGAAAATGGTTAACAAAAGGAATAAATAAATGTAGTATTATTTTAGCTTGTCTACATTTTTCAACAAGATTCTTCTTTTAACTTTTTCCTCAGGCATTGAAATGTCAATTTTGATGATTATAAGGCTGGAAAAGACAGCATAAAGGCAAGAGAAAAAAAATTCTAAATTGGAAAGTAAAAGATCATGAAGTAGTAACTGACTTCTCAATTATAAATAATAAACTTCAATTTGATATGAGGAGAGATGCTTACAATATATCCTAAATAATTCAAAATTTTAAATAAGATAGTAAATATATAATGAAATATAATAAAAAGTGAAGGGAGTGAGTAAATTGAGGAAGACAGTTAAAATTATTTGTATAAATTAATATCCCTGGAATTCCAAAGTTTTCGACTATGAAAAACGTTGTCTTCTTCAACCAACAGAAATCTAAATTTATACCATGTATTGACTGAAACACAGGAGACTGGTGAATATGTGATCAGAGAGAAATATTCTACATACAAAAAGATTGCATGCATACTTCTATACTGACTGCTGAATTCAGAGATTCTAGTCTTTATTTACTAACGTGACCGCTGTTTTCTTGATTCCCTTGTACGAGATAGGAGTTCTTGCTATAGGAGAGCTGAGTATATGTTGAAATTCTAGTATCAAAAGCTTCCTGTGTATTAATGAAATAAGCCAGCTTATCTTTGTGAAATTCAAAATAAATCAAGAGAGAGCATAAGATGTCAATCAAAAGAGATTTTGCACAGAGAAAAGGGAAAAGAAAAAGAAAAAGAATAAAGAACACCCAGTAATATAAGGATGGAAAAAGTTCAGGAGAACAGATGTATATAGACTGTGTTGGAGAAAAGTGATTGAAGAAGTGAATGTATTGCTGTCTCTCTTCAGTAACCTCTCCACTGCTAGTGTTTGCTATGACTAAACTAAGGGCAGAATGCCCAGGCTGAACAAGGTCCAGATTCCTACCTCTACTTGACAGGATTCAATCATGTGCTGATAAGACTTTGCTCTCCTTCTTAAGTTTTATTTTCTAGATCAATTGCAAATATTGATTTGATTCCAGAATTTTCTGATTTGACCATTTTTTAAAGCTATAGCTGAACTGTAGTAAGCTTGTTGAAATTGTAGAATTCTCAGCTTCTTATCATTATATTTGTGTTAAACATTTCTAATAACAAAAGTATATATGTTTAAAACAGATATATAATAATTAAAATAATTCAGCTAGATTGCATGTTAACAAAGAGAACTGTTATATAATTTGCCCAATATTTATATAGATTAACACATAACTAACTCATGTTGGTGGCTTCTAGGTAATAGGTAGGGGACTTAAATATTACTTGTAGAGTTGTATTCCTTTAATGCAGAAAATAAAGTAAATATGCCAATAATTTAAATTACATTTGGAAGTTTGCATCTGAAGTTTGATCTATGTATTTTGATTAATTTTCAAAACAAGCAAATTAATTAGGATAGAAATGAGGGAGAAAGGCGGGTGGTGGTGCACCCCATGCAAGGCACACATTACTGTGTGCAGGGCTCAAGTCTCTAGTCCTCACCTGCGGGGAGTTTCATGAGCAGTGGAGCAGAGATTCAGCTGCCTTTGCGTCTCTCTTTCCTCTTCACTTTACTTCTCTCTTTTTCTATCAAGTAAACAATATTAAAATTAAAATTAAAATCATTAAGAGTGCAAACTGAACTTGTGAGGAAATAAGCAAAATTTCAAGTTATTTTTTTTCTTTTTTTATTTAAGAAAGGATTAATTAACAAAACCATAGGGTAGGAGGGGTACAACTCCACATAATTCCCACCACCCAATCTCCATATCCCACCCCCTCCCCTGATAGCTTTCCCATTCTCCATCCCTCTGGGAGCATAGACCCAGGGTCATTGTGGGTTGCAGAGGGTGGAAGGTCTGGCTTCTGTAATTGCTTCCCCACTGAACATGGGCGTTGACTGGTCAGTCCATACTCCCAGCTTGCCTCTCTCTTTCCCTAGCAGGGTGTGTCTCTGGTGAAGCTGAGCTCCAGGACACATTGGTGGGGTCTTCAGTCCAGGGAAGCCTGGCCAGCATCCTGATGACATCTGGAACCTGGTGATTGAAAAGAGAGTTAACATACAAGGCCAAACAAATTGTTGAGCAATCATGGACCCAAAGCTTGGAATAGTGGAGAGGAAGTGTTAGGGGGGGTACTCACTGCAAACTCTAGTGTACTTCTGCTTTCAGGCATATATTTTGCAGTAGTTTACGGATACGTGTGAACATATGCTCTCTCTCACAGAAACTGGTGTATATCTAGGTTTTGGGACTTTCTTAGAAAGTGAACCACCTGAGATGGAATTAGAGTATACTATGAAAGGAAAGGTCTCACCTGAGTAATGAAGCTGAAGGGTTGTCATTCCACATGTGAAGTCTCTGGACACAGTCTGAAGTGAACCATGTTGAGGTGGCAATTGTTGTGTTGATTAGGTTGCGATCGGCTGATGCAATATTATTTGATATGGATTGGGAGAGGCATACGGGAAAGTGGGCCCTATCCAAGGGTTCCAGGACTGGGGAAATAGAGGCTCTATAGTGGAGATGTGAGGTTCCTGCTGTCTTAGGGTTCAAAAAGACAATGGATAGTTAATGTTATCATCACATTAATTGGTAATTGGGTTAACTTTGAAAAGTCCTTTTGTTAGAGTTTGCTGTACAGTACCCAGTATCTTGTATATAGCTGTACTATTGGTTGCTTCTGAAAAATTTCAAGTTATTTTAAATGCATTAAAATTAGACTAATTTCAACTCTGCTCTAAAATTGTTAGTTTGAGTTTAGCCAATTTTTTTAGAGATAATGCTCAAAAATTTAAGTGAGATTTAATGCATTTCAGTTACTTATTGTTCAATAAAAGCTATTTATTTTTATCTCTACAGGGTTAATTGTGTACCAAATACAAGATATATAGAACTAGCCATAATAAAACATTCAGATTTGTTCTTCTCTTCACAAATAGCTCGAAGTGCCCACCATGGACCAGTAGAATAATGAATGCCATCTATTTTTCCTTTCTGTGACAATGTATACTTTGGTGTCAAAATAAATCAGGATGCCACTATTGCCGTCTTTCACGGAACAATAGTCCTGTCTGTGGTCACTCTTACTATCACAGAAGCACAACAGTGTGCAATGTTCAAGAACTGGCTGCCCAGTCATTAGTCCTTATAATGCAATCATTTAGGGCTATTGGGACTCACAGATAGATACATTGCTGTGGTAACGTGGGGCTGTGGCTCCGGATGAACTGGAAAGTTGCCTTGCACGTTGGGACCCAGAGAGCCATTCATTATGATCACATCACTGCCCTATGGGCTCACACTCCAAAACCAGCCTCTGTTCTGGTCTGCTGTACACAACAACTTGTGTTTTAGATTCAAGTTCCTGCTGTCACCTGGTTGAACTAAGCACAACAGTAGAATAAATATTGCTTATTCCAGTGTATTATACTCAACAAATTATGTTCATGACAATAGACAGTGGATTGCACTACAGCTCAACAGAAGTGATGACATAAATATACAGAATACAAAATTCAGAACACTAATTAGATTTCTTACAGTTTAGAGAGTTGTTTATATTAAACCAAGAGGATGACTAATAACAGTGCTATTGGACCACAAAACTCAGTAATGTGTTTTATACAAAGGACTAATATGATTAGCATATCTACAGTCATGATGTGCATATAATTACAGTGCCATGACACCTCACCATATGTTACCATATGAATCTATATAAACAGATGCTAATAGATTTGACAAAGCAAAAATTCCTTTCTATGGTACACACTAACTTGTTATGCCTCCTTAGTAAATATAGCCTCCGAGAAGGTGAGAATGGTGGTCATTTATTGCTTTCTTTTCTGGAACTTAAAATTCTATAATATTGTCTAGTGATTTATTGGCTTTTTAAATTTGTTTTAGTAATGATTTATAAAATTATAAGATAATAGGGGTATAACTCCACACTGTTCCCACCACCAGAGTTCTGTGTCTCCATCCCCTTTCAGAGGAAACTTCAATGGTTCTCCAAGGTCACAGACATGGGTTGACTATATATATGCCCATTTTTCTACAGTTCTGCCTTCAATTCCTTTCTAAGTTACACCTGCACCTATTACTAAGTTTGAGTGTCCTTCCTCTTTCCTCTTCTTTCTCCTGTTAGTGAAACATGCCTGACTTCCTTTGGGGTTTTCAAAGTTTGCTTCCCTTTCAGTGAATGGTATTAAAACAGTGACCTTGGGAGTCTGGCAGTAATGCAGTGGGTTAAGTGCACATGGTGCAAAGTGCAAGGACCTGCATAAGTGCTAGGCTAGCGTTGCAGGCATTTCTTCCCGGGCATGTGCTCTCTGGGTTGGAGAGAACTCGACAGGAGCCAACCTTGCCTGCTGCTTACTCAGTGATGCGGGAGAGAGACCAGGAACTCATTGTGGAGTGTTGGTCTGCTTCTAAATTCTGCTTCTAAGACCACTTCTGTTGCATTGCTTGTGGTCTATTTACATAATCATTGTTTTGTTTGCACTGGTTTAATACCCACTGGTTTGAGCACTTTTTCCTTCTCCCCACCCTCTATCCTACTTACTTCCTCTTCCTGATACTTCCACCTCAGGAGATATATATATATATATATATATATATATATAGGACAGGATTGTGATTAGAGCTAGCTTGCACTGAATTCCTCATCAATAAAGATCGAACTGCATCCCTGCTCGTGAATTAAGATTGAACTGCATCCCAGCTCAGCCATGAGTCCCTGGTCGTCTCTCTCTCCAGCCCGAGAAGCTAGACTGGCAGCGGAACGGGAACATAATTCTTTATTGATGCGAGAACGCTCCAAAGTTGGGTGTGAGCACAGCAGGTTAGGCCACGTAGCACCAAACTTCAATGGCTTCCTCCTGCTCTGCACGCCAGCCCTTCTCCAGGTGATCTCTATATTTTTGGTTATTAGAGTTTGTGTGTGGTGAAAGAGTCTCTTCAAAAAAGGCTGTTGGAAAATTGGGTTGAAAAGTACAGAAGAATGAAACTGATTCACTATATTTCACCACACACAAACTCTAAATGGATCAAGACTTGGATGTTAGACCAGATATTTAGAACAAATACTTAGAGGAAAATATTGGCAGCACTCTTTCCCATCTAAATTTTATAGGCATCTTCAATATCTCAAGTCCAATCACAAGGAAGACTAAAAAAAAAATGAACCAATGAGACTGCATCAGATTGAAAAGCTTCTTTATAGTACAAGAAACCATCACCCAAACAGACCTCCTTACAGAATGGGAGAAGATCTTTACATGCTATAAGAGGTTTCATCAGATAAGAGGTTAATAACCAAAAATATAGAGATCACCAAACTAAGCAGCAACAACAAAAATATCCCCACCTAAAAGTGGTGAGAATATAATGAGTTTCCAATATTCTTTTTTAAAAATTTATCTATTTATAAAATGGAAACACTGGCAAAACCATAGAATAAGAGGGGTACACTTCCCACCACCAGAGCTCTGTATCCCATCCCCTCCCCTGATAGCTTTCATATTCTTTAACCCTCTAGGAGCATGGACCCAGGGTCATTGTGGGGTTCAGAAGGCGGAAGGTTTGGCTTCTGTAATCGCTTTCCTGCTGAACATGGGCGTTGACAGGTGGATCCACAGGTGGATCCAGCCTCTCTCTCTTTCCCTAGTGGGGAGGGCTCCAGGACACAGCTGTGTCCATGGAAGTCTTGTTGGTATCATGGTAGCATCTAGAACCTGGTGGCTGAAAAAAGAGTTAACATATAAAGCCATACAAATTTGTTGACTAATCATGAGCCTAAAGTCTGGACTTTATTAGTTTTTGCCTGAGCCTGACATCTGATATGCAGGTGGATCCAAGTTATTGTCTGGGGAGATGATGTCATGGCTGGAAAAAGGGCCAGAAAGCTAGCTCAGGGAATAGAGTAGCTCCCAAATATGGGAAAAGTATATGAATATTGTTGGCTGTAAATCCCATCAATTTAATGTGATCTGGGGCCCATATTCAGCTTAGGAGCCTTTGTAACCTCTACATCCCTGTAGGTTCAAACTTTCATTCTGTAGTCATCAGTAGGAACATTCAGAGTTGCACCAATTTCAGGACCTATCTTCTTCAGGTGGTAGAGAGAGTATGCTATCCACCCCCCCCTTCAGAAGATGGAAAAATTTTTATAATTGTTGATCCACACTGAGGACAAGGTCCTATAGGGGCTCCCGAAGTGGTCCATTATGTTGTTCCTGATGGAGATGACCAGTGATAATGGAGAGAGAAATGTATTTGAGGTCTAGGCACATCGTGTCTGTGTGGGAATCCCAGGACTCCCCAACTAGGGCTGATGGGGTGACTTGATAGTGACTAAGAGTCATCATTAAAGTATGTTAGTCTCTTGTCCTTATTCAGCTTTTGCAGTCCTTACTTTGATAAGGTTAGCTTTGGAGTGACTGAGGGAAGTGTAATAGGAAGTAGGTGAAAAGGGTGTCTTAGGTCTAAATAGAAACTATTTCATTTGGTACTTTATGGTGTCTTTTTAGGTCTTGCTACTTGCTTGCTTCATTTATTGACTCACTGAAAACTATTGTGCAGTTTTGCTTTAAGGTATATATTTTTCCCTAATTTATGGATACATATGAACACATGCCCTATCTCCTGGGACCTGGTCTATATCTAGGTTTTGAGGCTTTTGTTGTTTTTGACGGGCTATGTTGTTTTCACCAGGCTGGCTTCACGGGCGGGTAACAGACGACCAGGGACTCATGGTTGAGCTGTACACAGTATCTCTTTATTCATGCAGGACGCAGCACAATCTATACCAAGCTAAGCTAAACTAAAGGTACTGTAAAACTCACAATGCTGTCTTTATATATACTTGCCAAGTAGGGTGGAAATAGGATGTGACATAGAGAGGGTGGAGAGAAAAGTGACTGGTGAAAATCATAGTGTGAAAGGAGAGGATCAGGGTGTGACAAGGAGGGGGTGGAGCAGGCGAGAATCCTATCACTGAACCACCAATGCCCTGGAGGGAGGGTGGTGCTTGTTAACAGTGGTTATGTAAATAGAATAGTGTTAAGCAGGGGGGATTTAAACCAAATGAAACAGAAGGGGTCTCATGCATACCAACAGGCTTTGTTAGGAAGTAGACCACCCAAATTGTAATTAAGGAGTCCTATGAGAAAGGAAAGGTCTCACCCAAGTAATGATGCTGAAGGGCTGACATTCCATGCCTGATCTCTGGACACAGTCTGAAGTGAAGTATGCCAAGGTGGCACTCATTGCATTGAATAGGTTGGCATTAGCAGATGCAGTATAAGTTGGTATAAACTGAGAAAAGCATTCTGGAAAATGAGCCCCACCCTGAGGTTCCAGGACTGGGGGAAATTTGGGCTTCATAGAAGAAGCGGGAGGTTCCTGCTTTCTTTTCTTTTTTTTCACTTGAAATATTTTATTTTCATTTCAAAGATAATGTATCACATTAAAATGATGACAATGATGACAACAACAACAATAATATTCCTTTAGACTCATCAGAAAGAAAAATTAGAAGAACAAAAAAGGGGGGCTGGGAAGTGAGGTATCTGGTAAAGTACAGGTGTTACAAAGCACAAGGAACTAAGTTTTTATCTTTTATTAATTACTGGATAGAGGGTTGGGGTAGATAGAAAGGGAGAGAGACAGAGATACACCTAGTGCCCACCAGCTTCACCACACATGAAGCTTTCCCAATGCAGGTGAGGACTAGAGGCTTGAACCTGGATCCTTAGTGTGTGCACCTAACCAGGTGTGCCACCGTCTGGCCCCTAATTTCTCTCATTCTCTACTCAAGATAAATGATTAAAAAGCTTTGAAAAGAAAAGAGAAGGGCTCAGTGGTGGTGTACCTCATAAAGCATATATTCAAGGACCCAGGTTCGAACTACTGGTTCCTCACACACAGGGGAGAAGTTTTGCAAGAGGTAAAGAAATGCTGCAAGTAACTCTCTTTCTCCTCTCTTTTGTCTCCATCTCCATTTCTATCTCTGTATCTCTCTCTCTCTCTCTCTCTCTCACACACACACACACAAGCAATCTGGTCCTGCATTTTTTTGTTGGGAAGATTCTTAATAACTATCAATTTCATTGTCTGTGATTGGTGCATTTGGATTCTGTAGTACTTTCTGGTTCAGTTTTGGAAGGATATACGTTTCTAGCAATTCTTCCAGATTCTCTGGCTTGGTGGCATATAGTTATTCATAGAAGTTTTGCATGATTTTTTGAATTTTTGTGGTGTCTATTGTGATATCTCCTCTATCATTTACAATTTGATTGATTTGAGCCTTCTTTTTTTTTTTTTAGTGAGTTTGGCTAAGGGTTTGTCAATTTTGTTCAGTTTTTCAAAAAACCAACATTTGGCTTCATTGATCTTTTGTGTGGTTCTCTTATTTTTGATGTTGTTTATTTCCACTCTAATTTTGGTGATTTCAGTCCTTCAGGATGCTTTAGGGTCGCTTTGTTCTTCTTATTCTAAGTCCTTAAGGTGTGTGTGCATTTACTTGAACTTTTTCTTGTTCTCTTTGTGTGCTTGTATGGCTATGAGTTTCCCTCTAAGTACTGCTTTAGCTTTATATTCTGATAACTCGTGTCTCATTTTGATTTTTTTCATGAAAAATTTTAGTTTCTTGCTTGAGTGCCTCTTTGACCCAGAGGTTATTAAGCAGTATGTTGTTGTGTTTCCAAGTTTTGTGACTTTTACTAATTTTCTGTTTGTTGTTGAATGTTAGGTTTACTCCACCGTGGTCTGAGAAAATGCATGGGATGATTTCAATGCTCTTGAAAATTTTGGTACTGTCTTTGTAGCCTAATATGTAGTCTGTCCTTGAGGATGTGCTGTGTGAATTTTGAAAGAATGTGTAGTCCAGTTTCTTGGGTTGAAGAACTCTAAAAATTTCAGGAGGTCTAGTCTGTCCATCTCTTCATTTAATTCTCTTGTTTCTTTGTTGATTCTCTGCTTAGTTGATCTGTCTAAGTATGAGAATGGACTGTTGAAGTCTCCTACTATTACTGTATTACTATTGATGTATTTTTTTAGCTCTTTCAGTAAATGTTTAATGTATTTAGATGGGCCCTCACTGGGTGCATAGATGTTAATGATTGTTATGTCTTCTTGATTGATTGATACTCTGATCATTATGTAATGGCCTTGCCTATCTTTTATTGCTTTATTTAATTTAAACTCTATTGTGTCAGAGATGAGAATGGCTGTTCCTGCCCTTTTTTGTAGTCCATTGGCCTGTATGATAGTTTTCCATCTTTTCATGTTAAGTCTGTGTTTGTTATGCTGGGTCAGATGGGATTCTTCCAAGCAGCATATGGTTGGGTTGTGTTTTCTGATCCATCCTCCTACTCTCTGCCTTCTAATGTATGACTTTAAGCCATTGACATTTATTGATATTATGGATTTAAGGTATTGAAGTGTCATTATTCAACATATTTTTTTTCTTTGATATATGGCAGGTATTTTGGTGATGTTATTGTTTATAGGAGGTATTTTAGAACCTCTTTCAGGGCTTGGTGATAGTTGCCTCCTTTAACTTGCTTTTCTGAGAAGAACTTGATCCCTCCATCTAGTTTGAATGAAAATCTAGCAGGATATATTATCCTTGGTTGAAATTCTTTTTCCTTGATGGCTCCAGAAATATCTTGCCATTCTCTTCTGGCTTTTAGAGTTTGAGTGGAGAAGTCTGCTGATAGTCCTATGGGTTTTCCCCTGTATGTGACTTTTTATTTTTCTCTTGCAGCCTTTAGGGTCCTTTCTTTATCCTTACATCTTTTCATTGTAACAATGATGTGTCTTGGTGTTTCAGGTCTGAGTTGATTCTGTTAGGGACTCTCTGGGCCTCTTGAATCTTAAAGTCTTTTCTGTGGTTTAGGTCTGGGAAGTTTTCTTCTATAATTTCCTCTAGAATGCTGTTGTTTTCAGTGTCTCTCAATCTCATTTTGAGTTCTTTTACCTCTTTCTTAGTTTTCTCTAGCTAATCCTCTGGTTAACTTTATTTTATTTCTTGCTTCTATTAATCTGCTTTCCCTTCCCTCAGCTTCCTTCTTCAGTTCAGTTACAGTTTTAGCTTGTTCTGCTAGTTGTCCTTTTAGCTCAGCTATTTCAGTTTTCAGTTCTCTAATTACCTAGATGTGGCTGGTATTTTCCTTGAGAATCTCATCTGATGTTTCCCTATTTCTGATAGCCCTTTCCTCAATAATTGCCCTCATGTCTGTAGTTAATTGTTCCACAACTGTTTGGATAGTTCTCTTATGAATAATTGCTTCTGACGTATTGGGAGTTTCTTCTGGTGTCCTGTCCTCATTCATTGTGTTAGCAGTTTTATTTGCTCTCAGTTTGACCACTTTTTAGTTGGTGTGGTTGGCATTTTTCTGTCCTCTCGCTCTTCAGTTGTGTTGTGTGAGTATAGGCCACAGTAGAGTCTTTTCTCAGATGAAGTCACAAGCCTCAGAAAGTACAATAGCAGCCAAAGCAAAGATTAATACAGTTCAACCAAAATCAGATAGTCAAACAACACCTCAATTCAAAACAAAAAATACAAAGGGAAAGAAAAAGGAAAAGAAAAAAAAGAAAGAAAGAAAGAAAAGAAACAAGGAAAAGTAAGAATAGACAAGTACAAAAATAAGCTGTCAACTCTAAATTCTAGAGATATTGGAACAAGAGAAAGAAGGAAAGAGGAGAGAGACACAGGGGAAGAGAGTCAGAGAAGAAGAAAAAATAATCTACTCTCAGTCAGACTTCTTCTACAAGACAATTCACAAACTGGTGCCAGTGAATAAAAAAGAAAGGGAGAGGGTTGGCCATAGTGCAACAGGTTGAGCACACATGGCATAAAGGACAGGGATCAGCGTAAGGGTCCTGGTTCAAGCCCCGGCTCCCCACCTGCAGGGGAGTCACTTCTAGGTGGTGAAGCAGGTCTGCAGGTGGCTGTCTTTCTCTCTGTCTTCCCCTCCTCTCTCCATTTCTCTGTCCTATCCAACAACGAAGGACATCAACAATAACAATAATAACCACAACAAGGCTACAACAACAAGGACAACAAAAGGGGGGCAAATGTCCTCCAGGAGCAGTGAATTCATGGTGCAGGCACTGAGCCCCAGGAATAACCCTGGAGGCAACAATAAATAAATAAATAAAAAGAAAGGGGAAAAAAGCAGTGAAAGGAAGGAGATTTTTCAGATCATCTTTAAGGAAAGAAAAAGAGAAGTAGAGAAGGGGGGGCAAGTCCCTCCCAAAATATGTAGTGTTGGGAAATTGTGAAGAACCTCACAAAGCACCCTGCGTTCCTGATAACGTAGCACATCCAGTCATCTGTCAATGGAAGAAGCAGCAATGGCTACTTTTGCTCAAGTTGGAGAGGGGAGGAAAGAGATAAGCACAAGTAATAATGATAATAGAATAAAATTAAATAAAAATTCCTAACAGTCAGTCTGCAGATTGATCCAGTACAGATTGGCTACACACTGCTTTGTCTCTTTCCTAAACCAAGCTAGAAATAAGCAGTTATAAGAGGTAACTATCAGGCAAACTCAAGAGTTAGCAGAAAAACACAGGTACTTTACCCCAGGCAAGACCAAGGCCCCAATTGGCCAGGTATTCTGTCACTCAGAATTCCTGCTGCCTTCAATGTCTTTTGAAAAATACCTTGAAATGACACACCAGGCAAGATTGAGGCTCTGATTGGTCAGGTGTTCTGTCACTCAGATAGAACTCCAGTTCAGTTCACTGTCTTCTGAGTCACACACATTTGAAAGACACCCTGCTGATCCAGGAATCTTGCTAGAGAAATTCCCTCCACAAGAGTTCCACCAGGAGCAGCTGGTGTGGGGGGGTGGGAGCTAGCAAAACAGAAGACTCCCAGCCAATCTCCCTGATTCCTTTTTCACTTTTCAACCTCTGTTTGCCAGCTCAAATACGCATTATGGGGCTCTCCTTTTGTCCTTGCCTGCCCACTCAGTGCACCCCTATCCCACTGCTGACCCAGAACTCCTACCCTCACCTGAAGTCCCAGTTTTGAAGCAGCCTCCTTGCCCAGCTCAGTCTCCGAGTAATGCATGCAATGTCTCGGAGTAGCCATCTTGGCTCTGCCCCTGAGTTTTCTATATTCTTTCTGTGACAGGTCCTCCATGTCTGTAACTTCCTGGACTCCTTCTGTTCCATTTCTGTCTGTATGATTTGTCGTATTTTGGGTATGAAATCACAGTTTCTCTGCTGTTAGTGTATTTATTGTGCTTGCTATTCCTGGACCAGCAGGTGGTTCAGGGCTTTATGAGTAAGCCCCAGTCATTTAGCGGCCATGGATCTGTCTTAGTTTTGAGACAGGCCACAGAGATTTTGGTCAGATATTTCCCCTGGTGTGTGTCCTTGTTGACAAGATAGTAACCAACTCCCCAGGGGTCATGAATTAGAGACTCAGAGGTTCCCCTCTGTCACAGCCAGCATGCGTGTTGTTGCCCTGCTGCTGGATTGAGACAAATGGCATTGTGCCCTGCTGGCACTCTCAACTGCCCATGTCTGGTTTCAGTCTTTCCGGCATTCACCCCAACCTTGCATGAGCACCCCCGACCTGAGGCTGCAGTGCTTCTGTGGAGCTCTCAGCTGTAGTCTGATGAGGTTTGTTAAGTTCAATAGTTGTTGATCTTTGTTGTTTTGGGAGGAAGTTTGTGGGTCAGCTGTTATTCTCTGACCACGCCTCCCGGAATTCCCGGGATTTTTTTTCATATTAAATATACCAAATGACAACTTCTTTTGCAGATTAAAAAAAAAAAAAAGCACAATGACTCTGTCAGTTCACTGAGACAAATAGATATGTGCTGAGAGGCCGCACATAAGACAGGAATGATTCCAGAGCAGAGGTTTTTTTCAAACTATTCTGAACCCTGGAATTAGATGACCAAAAACTTTCACCCACTGGACTAGTGATTTGACTGGCTACAGATGGTTATATGTAAGCAAAAAAAAAAGTTTCTAAAATATGTCTTAGTATCTCATTTTCATGATTCATTGATTAGTGCCCCCCTCCCTTTTTTATTTGCCTCCAGGGTTATCACTAGGGCTCCATGCTGGCACTATGAATCCACTGCTCCTGGAGCCATTTTTTCACTTTACTGGTTAGGACAGAGAGAAATTGAGAGAGGAGGGGGATACAGAGAGGAAGAGAGAAAGACAGACACCTGCATCCCTGCTTCACCAGGGGAGCAGGGGCTTGAACCTGGGTCCTTGCTCTTGGTAATATGTGTGCTTAAGCCAGGTGCACCACCACCCAGCCCCCTTAATTAGCTCTTCTTTATGCCAAAATAAAAAGCCAATTTTTGTTTAACCTAAAAAAAAATCAATAACATTATAAAAAAATATAGAATTCATTTTATAATTCTCTAGATAAAAACAGGTTAATTGATTTTAAAGTTTTAATCCTGTATTCATATCAGCCACTGATTGCTAATAGACATTTTTAAAGATTTTATTTATTTATTAATGAGAAAGGAGGAGAGAGAGAGAGAAAGAACTAGACATCACTCTGGTACACGTGCTGCTGGGGATCAAACTCCAGACCTCATGCTTGAGAGTCCAGTGCTTTATCCACTGCGCCACCTCCCGGACCATGATAATGGAAATCTTTATACAACTGTCTGTAGTGTAGTTTTTAGGGGCTGGGCACTGGTGCGCTGGCTAAGCACACATAGTATGAAGCACAGGTACCCACTCGAGGATCTGGGTTCGAGCCCAAGGCTCCCCATCCGCAGGGGGAAAGCTTCACAAGGGGAGAGGCAGGTGATCAGATCTTAGATCATATTAGATCATATCCTATGTTAGATCTTTAGTTGTAAAAAAAAAAAAAAAAAAAAACCTGATCAGGTTATTATCTGAGAAAAAAAACCTCAATAGCCTATGTATAAAAATAGGTTTGGGTAAGTTTTATTTCAGTAAATGCCAACATCTTATAGTCTAATTAGGTCTAATTTTTAAACGATTTCACTATTTTTCCCTTTATTTCCTTTTTACTTAAGTCCCACCTATAGGTGTGATCATTTGGTCTATTCTTTTCTTTTTGGCCTGTCATCTATCTAACTATCTATCTGCCATCTATCATCTATGTCATCTATTTAATCATCTATCTTAGCCAGTCATCTGTTCTTGAATATCTGGGTTGCTAAGAAAAAGAATAAGCAATGTTTGAACACTTTTCCCTGTAGCAGATACACTAAAATTGGAAGGATGCAGAAATGAGCATGGACCTTGTACAGAATGAGAGGCACGTCTGTGAAGCGGGCCATATTTCTGGATAAAAAGTAATTATATACAAATTTCTTAAGCAAAGTCAAATACTCCTCTTATTTTATATAAACTGTCAATACTGTTACCAGTATTATCAGCTTCAACTATACATATTTAAATTTGTGTATATTTATATCTATTTGTCTGCATACATATACAAAATGCTATTTTAAATCTATTATTAGAAATCATATGAATAGGCTACTGTTTAAATACAGTTTAGTGATCTGGGATTAATAACAACCTTGGCCAAATAAATTTTCAAACTACATATTTTAGGAGTTAGAAACTGTAAGTTAATTTTTATAATATTTTTTTATGTTCTTATTGGAAAGTTAATGGCTTGCTGTGGAATTTCTGGGACACGGATACAGTTTCTCCTCTCACCAAAACAGGTGTCTGCAAACATTCTCACCCTGAATTAGGTCCGTCGTCCTTGCAAGAAGATCTGTGTTTATCTCGTAAGGTGAATTTTTAAACACATCCATTTAGCATGCATCCTTTTCCCCCCTTAGTACTATAAAAGTAGTTTAATTAACCACATTTCACTCAGTTATTGTTGGTTTCTATAAGATGCAATTTTGGGAGTATGGCTTCAGATCTCAGTATGTGGATATGTTCCCACACATCATCACCAGATGTCTGTGCTGTCAGACTATTCTCACAGTCCTGTGTGGATATGTCCCCACACACCATCACCAGATGTTCCCTGCTGTCAGAATATTCTCACAGTCCTGTGTGGATATGTCCCCACACACCATCACCAGATGTCCGTGCTGTCAGACTACTCTCACAGTCCTGTGTGGATATGTCCCCACACACCATCACCAGATGTCTGTGCTGCCAGACTACTCTCACAGTCCTGTGTGGATATGTCCCCACACACCATCACCAGATGTCTGTTCTGTCAGACCATTCTCACAGTCCTGTGTGGATATGTCCCCACACACCATCACCAGATGTCCGTGCTGTCAGACCATTCTCACAGTCCTGTGTGGATATGTCCCCACACACCATCACCAGATGTCCATGCTGTCAGACTACTCTCACAGTCCTGTGTGGATATGTCCCCACACACCATCACCAGATATCTGTGCTGCCAGACTACTCTCACAGTCCTGTGTGGATATGTCCCCACACACCATCACCAGATGTCTGTTCTGTCAGACCATTCTCACAGTCCTGTGTGGATATGTCCCCACACACCATCACCAGATGTTCCGTGCTGTCAGACTACTCTCACAGTCCTGTGTGGATATGTCCCCACACACCATCACCAGATGTTCCGTGCTGTCAGACTACTCTCACAGTCCTGTGTGGATATGTCCCCACACACCATCACCAGATGTCCGTGCTGCCAGACTATTCTCACAGTCCTGTGTGGATATGTCCCCACACACCATCACCAGATGTCCGTGCTGCCAGACCATTCTCACAGTCCTGTGTGGATATGTCCCCACACACCATCACCAGATGTTCCGTGCTGTCAGACTATTCTCACAGTCCTGTGTGGATATGTCCCCACACACCATCACCAGATGTCCGTGCTGCCAGACCACTCTCACAGTCCTGTGTGGATATGTTCCCACACACCATCACCAGATATCCGTGCTGCCAGACTATTCTCACAGTCCTGTGTGGATATGTTCCCACACACCATCACCAGATGTTCCGTGTTGCCAGACTATTCTCACAGTCCTGTGTGGATATGTTCCCACACACCATCACCAGATGTCCGTGCTGCCAGACTATTCTCACAGTCCTGTGTGGATATGTTCCCACACACCATCACCAGATGTTCCGTGCTGTCAGACTGCCAGGAGCCATTTCTCTGCTTGATAGATGATAAGCTTTGAGACAATGGAATCCCTCGAGACAAGTGTTAATTCCCCCCTGGGCAGGCCATTTCCCCTCAGGTAAACCACTTATCAGTAATCAAGTGAGTCAACACACAGTTGTGGGGATAAACATGGTTTCGGCCATTGTTTGTTGCAAGGAACATTCCGCTTTGAAGTTCGCTCCCCCTCCTCCCCCTCCAACATTCCCTCTCCTTCCCCAAAGCCTTATAATGCCTGTGAACACAATAAAATTTTGCAGCTTGATCAGAAACTTGTCTTGCTGTCATTCTTTCGTGTCTCTTGTCCCTATCATTCCAGGTCTTTTAGGTTCCTAGCCCCTGTTCACCGCCCTGCTGGTCGGGGCATCAGACAATTCTCACAGTCCTGTGTGGATATGTCCCCACACACCATCACCAGATGTCCATGCTGTCAGACTATTCTCACAGTCCTGTGTGGATATGTCCCCACACACCATCACCAGATGTCCATGCTGTCAGACCATTCTCACAGTCCTGTGTGGATATGTCCCCACACACCATCACCAGATGTTCTGTACTGCCAGACCATTCTCACAGTCTTGTGTGGATATGTCCCCACACACCATCACCAGATGTTCTGTGCTGCCAGACCATTCTCACAGTCCTGTGTGGATATGTCCCCACACACCATCACCAGATGTTCCGTGCTGTCAGACTACTCTCACAGTCCTGTGTGGATATGTCCCCACACACCATCACCAGATGTTCCGTGTTGCCAGACCATTCTCACAGTCCTGTGTGGATATGTCCCTACACACCATCACCAGATGTTCCATGCTGTCAGACTATTCTCACAGTCCTGCATCAGTTCTCTAACCCTCCCTCCTTGACATTCACACTAAGTTCACAGGCATATGATCTTGTTGTGCTCTGCCAATTCATCTTCTTGCATTATGTATTTATTCCTTTTTGTTGCCCTTGTTTTTATTCTTGTTGTAGTTATTGTTGTTGTTGATGTCGTCATTGTTGGATAGGACAGAGAGAAATGGAGAGAGGAGGGGAAGACAGAGAGGGGGAGAGAAAGACAGACACCTGCAGACCTGCTTCACCACCTGTGAAGCGACTCCCCTGCAGTTGGGGAGCTGGGGGCTCGAACCGGGATCCTTATGCTGGTCCTTGCGCTTCGGACCACATGCACTTAACCTGCTGTGCTACAGCTGGACTCCCATCTTCTTACATTTTTATATTCCGTGTATACATGATACCATCTGGTAATTTTTAGTTTCTGACTTATTCCACTCAAAACAGTCATCTCAAATTCTGTCCTTGGTGTTATAAAGGCAATGTTTCCTCTATTTTCTTTTTAAATATTACTTAAACTATATTTTATTTATTATTTTTCAATGAAAGCGAGATCCAGAAACATTTATATATTTAGGTGGGAGGCCAGAGCACTTCAAACCTCTGGCTTCTGGTGGTGTTGGGAGTTGATGCTGGGAAGTTAGAGCCTCAGGCTTGGACATCTTTTTGCATAACCTTTATGCGGACTGCCTAGCCTTGTCTTTGTTTTCTGTAGCTGAGGAGTACTCCCTGAGCTCATCCACCTTCATCCATTCACTTTTGATGAGTCCATGTTTGACTATTTTGGATGATGCTTTTGTGAACATCCAGTGCAAATATCCTCTTCAGTTGGTGTTACTCTAATCTAGTTGGTGTCTATATAATCTGCATGTGTGTTCTTGCTGGAGCATATGCCGTCTCCATTTGTTGTGCTCATTTTTAAGGACATCTCCATACCCTCTTTCCCAGAAGTGTGGCTACTCACATTCCCACCAGTGGTGGGGAGAGTCCCCTTTCTGATCATCCTTGCCAACATTCCATCCTTCTCAAACAGTGTCAGTTTTTCAAGATGACGTGACCAGAAAGTGGTGGGACAGACGTGAAACCTTTAGTCCCTCTGATTCCAGAAGTTTCACTCAACAGATTCTTTCTCTTCAACTGAATTTTCACATCTGCCCTCATCTAGGTTCAAAATAGAATTAAATTGTTTCATGGAAACTTATGTGGCTCTGGTAGTATTTCCTGATAAGCTAAAATTAAAGTCAGTTTTAAAAATATACTGTAATATATAAAGATATTCATGAGATTATGTAGTAAAAATTTTACCTGAAGAATTTTTCAGCCAGGGGGTCAGGCAGTAGCACAGTGAGTTAAGCACAAATGGTACAAAGTGAACCATAAGGACCGGCTTAAGGATCCCGGTTTGAGCCCCCAGGCCCCCACACCTGCTGAGGAGTCGCTTCACAGGTGGTGAAGCAGGTCTGCAGGTGCCTTTCTCTCCTCCTCTCTGTCTTCCCCTCCTCTCTCTATTTCTCTCTGTCCTATCCAACAATGACGACATCAATAACTACAATGATAACAACTACAACAACAATAAAAAAAAACAACAAAGGCAACAAATGGGAAAATAAATACATTTTTTTAAAAAAAATTTTCAGCCATTACAGCACATCCATGTTTATAAAGTGAAAACTTATTTCTTACATACTTGTAATGTTTTCTATACTTTTATGGCTAATTTTGTACTTTGCAGTGAGCCTCAAAGATTCTTTTAATGTTTGTCATTTTATTTTAGAATGATGTAATTCTACAGGTGCAATTTGTTATTACAATATTCTGTGATGCTATTTAAGATTTATGTGACTTTAGTATCCAGTGTTGTTCACTTTAATTTTAAAACAGTTGATGGAAACCCACAGCATTTATAAAAAGTAGGTCTATACAGATTCTTGACTTTTAGCAGATCAGAGGATAAATCAGAGTGGTCACTAACTTTACATTTAAATTACTATTTCTGATTTTGACTGCATGGTACATGACTTTTTCCTTCTGAAAATGATAAATTAGTTGATAAACTGGGAAAAAGATAAAATAAATGCAAGAAGATTCATTGGTTATACATAGAGTGGTTATGAAATTTAGATTCTAGATTCTTTTGAATAAAAGCAAAAATGCATTCATTTTTTAAACAGATTTAATTTTGAAGTTAGAATCATTATAAACTGAAAGTAACTACGGACTATTCTATTTTCTTAAGTTGCTTAGATAACTGACTTAAAAAGACAACTCTACATTTATATTATATCAAAATATCAGGATTCCAGATGCAGTTTTGTTGTTGTTGCTGATTTTTGCCACATTTTATCACTGGGGCTTGGTGCCTCCCAGATGAGGCCATTGCTTCTGGTGGCCACTCCCCACCCCAGCCCCCAAACCTTTTAGAGAAATAGCTTTAGAGAAGGGAAGACACACCTGCAGCCTGCTCCACAGCTTCCCCTGCAGGTGGGGTCAAGGAGGGCCAAACTGAGATCTCACACACAGTAACTTTGGTTCCACAGCTTGGCCCCAATTCCAAACAACCTTATTAATTCCATCCTTGTTTAGACCTATCTTCTTTTGTTTAAAATTTAAAAATATCTTTGATTTATAAATGTTTTTTAGTGATTTAATAGTGGTTTACAGAATTACAATTATAGGAGATGGTTCTACACCACACCCACCATTGTGTCCCATCTTGCTGACTCTAATTACCACAGTTCTCACAAAGTCTTAGAGACAGCTGGTTTGCTTCGGTGTTTTTTTTTCCAATCCAGACCTTGCGAGTGATCTTCTGTTTATCTAGGCCATGAGTGTTGCCTTTGAACTGATTCAATATACTCTCTGAAGGAACCTACTACTCCTGTCACTAAACACTCAATAGTCTCATCTAATTTCATGCTTAGGATAGGCACAGCTCCATATTCGGGCATCTAGTCTACCTACCATTGTGTGCAGCAACTAAGAACTAATTACTATGTACTTGTTTTATTCTAAACAGGAAAGTGCTGGAATTTTTACAAATACCTCCTTAATTCTGCCTGTGCTCTCTAGACTTACTGGCTTGTTTAATAAAGACTTCATTGTCTCTTGGCTGAACTATTGCCTTAGCTTCTAATTAATCTCTCTGCGTGAGTCTATCTACCTCAGCCTTACAGGATCTTTAAATATCTCCATAACAATCTTATGTTAAAAGACCTGTAATGACTGCCTGCTGCCTCCTTGTTAGGGACTATTTTCACAATGCACCTGAGTCTACCTCAGCTTAAAGTGCCACAGGACTCTATTCAGAAAGCTCACAGATCTCTGTGCCCCTTTGCCTACCCCTCCCCCCAAGACCCAACAGTGAAAACCAGTGAAACACTCCACCTCTGGGATTTCTCTCGCCTTTAATGAAAGCCTGCCTGCTCACAGTCAGTTTCTTTTGGCAAGTTCATCCTCTTTGTTCCTTGCCTCTTTTTCTCTTTCTGAATGAAAAAGTGGCTGTGAGGGGATGAAATAGTGCATGTGTAAGTCCCTGACAGAGCATGCACACATGCTCTCTCTCTCTCTCTCTCACACACACACTCACATATTCACGCACACACACACTCACACATTCACACACACACACAAACACACACTCACACATTCACACACACTCACATGCGCACACAGAGATACGCATACAGAAATAAATATATGAATGTGAGTATTATTTTCAGGATAGCTAGACTGAAAATGTAATTTGTATCTGCAGCCAACATTAAATTTTTCCACCCTTAAATTAGACGAATGCTAGACCTACAAGGTCACATAACTGTATCACATATGATCAGAGAAAGCGGCATTACTGATGGCAAGCACAGTTCTTTCCAGGGGTGGCTATCACTGAGATTGTCACCTGCACAAGGACTATACCACTCCTGGTGGCCATATTTTTCCTCTTTCTTTTTTGATAGAGACAAAGGAGGGAGAGAGAGAGAGAGAGAGAGAGAGGTGCATCATTTGTACCTCCGTGTCATATGGGAATCCATCCACACATTTCTCAAGGTACAGTTGATAAAACTTAAGATCTTATGTGTGTAAAGATCGTGTGGTCTTCACTAGGTCAATACTGAAGATCTGTGTCATATAGATGGATGGAGAGAGAGCCTAGAATCACTTCCCAGGCAGGGCTGGGTTTGCAGCTCTCCTGTGTGTAAGGGAGACACTAGGCTGCTGATACACCTTCCCCACCAGCAGCTCATTCATACCCTTCAACAATTTCCAGAACACACACACACCCTACTCCTAATCTATTGCTTTCTAGACAGAACATGATTCTAGTGAACTATTTTTGACTGGGCTCATGTAATTATTTCCTGAAGGCTCTAATGAATCCTCTTCCCACGAGGGCTACTCCTAGGATCAGTGCCAGCACTGTGAATCTACCGTTCTCAGTGGCCAGTCCCCCCACCCCTTTTTTTCTTTTCTATTTTATTTAATAGAACAGAGAAAAATGGAGAAAGGTAGGGGAGATAGAGAGGGAAAGAGACATCTGCAGTACTTGCCTCACTGCTCATGAAGTTTCCCCTGCAGGTGGGGAGTGGGGGCTCAATCTCTAGCCCCTGAACTTAGTTGTAGGCTTTGCCAGATTTAAAAATTATTAGCCAGTCTCAATTTTCCAAGAAGTATGCTGGATTTGAAGGTCTTTTGTCCCTAGCTTTATTTCTTGTTTTGAATCCAGACTTTCTTTATCTTCAAAAGTATTTCATCAGACCTATGTAATAAAGTATCTAGCAGTAGCAGGTATGAAAATAGTAAATTCTGGGGAGTCGGGCTGTAGTGCAGCGGGTTAAGTGCAGGTGGCGCAAAGCACAAGGACCGGCATAAGGATCCCGGTTCGAACCCCGGCTCCCCACCTGCAGGGGAGTCGTTTCACAGGCGGTGAAGCAGGTCTGCAGGTGTCTATCTTGCTCTCCTCCTCTCTGTCTTCCCCTCCTGTCTCCATTTCTCTCTGTCCTATCCAACAATGATGACAACAATAATAACTACAACAATAAAACAACAAGGGCAACAAAATGGAATAAATAAATAAAATAAAATATTAAAAAAAAGAAAATAGTAAATTCTGGTTATCTCTAGAAGGTAAAGCATTGAAATAAATGTACATATTCACTTTCTTAGAAAGATAATATTACCTAGAAGGAATTTTCTAATATCAATATTGCAAAGATCACTAAAAGTTAAACAGATTGTACTGCAATATTTGTTTTGCAGATATGAACTGATTTCCTCTAAATGTCCGGAAGTTGCGGTTGTTGCTTCATCTAACAGCACCCTTAGGATTGATTGGATCGACCTTCCCGTGGTGCATCTCATGAGTACCCATTCATTGGGGAAACTGACGATCCTTCCTAGCCGACTGAATCCACACGATCCCAGTCACTTTCAAAGCCAGCAACAAGCAGCTCCTGCCAGCTTTCAAGCTGTTGGTCCTGCTCTTCGAGTCCTCCAACTTAATGTTGAGGGGCTGTCCTTTGCCAAACACGTTCTTATTGGTCAATTGGCGATACAGCATCAGGCAGATGTTATTTGCCTACAAGAAACACATATAGCACTCGATGAAGCTGCTCGATTCACCATCAGTGGATTCGATTTAATATGCTATAATCTCCATCCTAAACATGGCCGAGCCATCTACGCCAAATCATGTCTTGCGGACGTTTACCATACGGCCTCTTCGACCTTCTATGACTCCATTACTGTTGGAACTATTCAGCTCGTCAAGGTATATAAGCCTCCCAGTGCCTCATGGGATAATGAGGTCCTGCCTAGCCCGAATCACCCAACCGTTTATGTTGGAGACTTTAATAGTCATCACCAAGACTGGGGATATTCCTCCACTCGTGCTGACGGCTCTATCTTAGCCGACTGGGCTTCAGCGAATGACCTCTCCCTATTATACGATCCCAAACAGCCAGGCTCTTTTCACAGTGCTAGATGGAATAAAGACTCGTCACCCGACCTGTGCTGGATTAGCACAGTCAACGGCCAAGCCTTTCCCTCTACGAGACAAGTTCTCAAGATCTTCCCGCACAGTCATCACCGCCCAGCTATCATCCACATTGGTCTCCAGCTCCCACTGATTCTGTGCTCGGAGAAACTAAGATGGAACTTTCGGAAAGCAAACTGGCGTCTGTTCAGTGATCTTACCAACAAATCTATTCCTGCAATTCCAATTAACTCTATCCCCTCTGAAGATTCCTACAGGCGCTTCCGCCAAGCCATCTTCAAAGCAGCTTCCCAAGCCATTCCTCGTGGGAGACGTGCTAACTATACGCCTGGTCTTGATGCTGAATGCGAGCAACTACTAAAGCAGTATGATGAGTCGGGCGACCCAGATGTGGGACCCATTGCCTCCCTGGATGCAGCACGCCAAGCCCGCTGGCAACAACTCATGGAAAGTCTGAACTTCACCCACTCAAGTAGAAAGGCCTGGAAGCTTCTTCACAGACTGGGTGCCGGTAGCCAACCCCCTCCCATCTCCCATCCTCCCGTATCTCCAAACTCAGTGGCCAGTCACCTAACTCAAGTTGGACGTGCTAAGATCGACCCAGACTGGAAAAGAGAAATTTCCCATGAGTGGTCATCCCACTTCCGGTTATCTTGTCCATCTCCAAAACTCTCTCCCTTTACACTGTCTGAACTGGAAGACGCTTTGAAGAGGGTTAAACCGGGAACAGCTGCTGGCTATGATAATAACATCACCCCAGAACTCATTCTTAACCTGGGCCCCGCGGCAAAGAAGTGGCTTGCTTCATTCCTGTCCCACATCTTGGAATCTGAGTCTATGCCCAAAGTTTGGTGTCGTGCGAAGATTATAGCGGTTTTGAAACCAAAGAAAGACCCAACACTGGCCACCAGCTATAGACCAATTTCTCTCCTCTCCGTGTGTTACAGACTCCTTGAGAGGCTGCTTCTGTCACGTATTTCTCATCTTACAGAGAAATTCCTATCACCCGCCCAAGCTGGTTTCCGCCCAGGAAGATCTACCTGCGAACAAGCCCTGGCCCTCTCAACTTACATTGAAAATGGATTCCAGATGAATTTAAAGACAGGTGCTGTCTTTGTTGATCTCACAGCAGCCTATGACACGGTCTGGCATCATGGTCTCCTAGCCAAGATCTCAAGATGCCTGCCTCCATGGGTGGCCAACACTATATGGTTTCTTCTCTAAAACAGAAGATTCCGGGTACATCTGGGTGACAAGTCTAGCAGATGGAGACTTGTCTCAAGTGGCCTCCCCCAGGGCTCTGTTCTGGCTACTACGCTATTTAATATTTACATCAATGACCTCCCAGAAACTTCTTCAAGGAAGTTCATCTACGCCGATGACATCTGCTGTGCAACTCAGGCATCCAAGTTTGACATCCTCGAGGAAACACTCACGAAAGACATGTCTCTGATATCTGATTACTGTAAAAAATGGTGACTAATCCCTAGCACTGCAAAAACGGTATCATCTGTTTTCCATCTACACCATGCCTCGGCCTCGCGTGAGCTTAATGTGCAGCTTGGCGATACGAGAATCCGGCATGAAGCCCAGCCAGTCTATCTTGGTGTTACTCTCAATCGCACCCTTTCATTTCACGAACATCTCATAAAAACTGCAGCAAAGGTGGGCGCGAGGAATCACATCATTGCAAGACTGGCCAGCTCCTCATGGGGCGCGAGCGCTTCCACACTACGATCATCATCTCTGGCATTATGCTATTCCACTGCAGAATACTGTGCCCCAGGATGGTTCCGTAGCCCCCATGTCCACTTGGTCGATTCCAAATTATATTCCTCCATGAGGATAATTTCTGGAACCATCCGTTCCACCCCGGTTCCATGGCTGCCAGTTCTTAGCAACATCGCCCCGCCAGATATTCGTCGGGATGCGGCATCATCTAAGTTCATTTCCCACGTCTACGCTCGACCGGACCTGCCAATATACGCGGATATCTTCGCCCACCCTGTCCAACGCTTGATGTCTCGTCACCCAATCTGGTCCCCTACGCCTACACTGAACTTCTCTGTTCCAGTCTCTTGGAAACAGAGCTGGCAGTCAGCTGAGGTAAAGAACAAACACCTCATCACAGACCCCTGCGAACGTCCACCCGGCTTTGACCTAGCACATTATGACTGGGCCCCCTCCTCAATCGCTATGGAACAGGCCATGGCCGGTGCGCCGCTATGTTCCATCGCTGGGGAGCCAGAGACGACCCGAACTGCCCCTGCGGCTACAGACAGACTATGACCCATATAGTCTACGACTGCCACCTCTCCAGATTCAAAGGAGGTCTCGAAACTTTACATCAGGCTCATCATCAACCTGATGCTGTTGACTGGCTACGGAAGAAGGGCAAACGCTAGAAGAAGAAGACTGCACCCTTTCAAGGGGTCATCAGGTAAAGCCATTTACAGCAACTTATTCATCTTATTAATCACGCTTCTCTGTGTCAAAATGATTAATGCACAGCTGTTCTATCAAAATCATTGGCTTAACCTCTATATAGGCTATATATCATAATGATAGCTGGTTTTGTGAAAATAGTTATTATTGACTGTACGTGGTGTTTGGAGAGTGAATCTAAAAGGATAAGAACAATTATGTCACTGATGCAGTAAAGCATTGATTGGAAGTGTATTTTACACTGTCTGAGTCTCCATTTCATTACACAAGTTTATAAAGAAAAACCAGAACAAAATATTGATATCTATCTTATCTATAGTTCCAATCTGTGATTCTGTATAGATGATTGAAAGAGTTTTGAAACAAAAGAAAAAGCCTTCCTCGTGAGTCTGAATGATGGATTCAGAGTTTATTATGCATTTTCTTGATAAACATTTTCAGTCATCATGATCATAATATTAATTTCAATAGCTAAAGTTTAAAACTTCAAAATTATTCCAGTTAAGATGATCCTTTGAATCCAAACCTTAGTCAACCATCTGCTACTCCAAAAAAAATAAAAAAGAAAGAAAGAAATAATTCCTTAAGTTGATTTAAAAGACCTGATTGTAGATAAAGCAAACTAAATATCTCCAAGAACAAAGGGAAAGGCATAAAAGAACCGTGACTGGCAGCTGCAGTCACAGCTCCCTCAGCTCTTGGAAGAGGCCTGAAGGAAGGGTGGCCGGAGGCTGTACCTCTGGGCAGTGAGAACTGATGATACCTCACATTTATCAGGGGGTCAAAGCCAGGTTACAGGGGAAGCAGTAGCTTTATTCTTTCAGTTTGGGGGTATTTCATAAGAGTTACCTAAAGCAAAGAACTCCGGGAAAGGAGGAGGGAGAGAATCTTAAAGTTCAGATGCATGATGTCCCCAGAGATGAAAATTTTACCCACATTTCAACAACTGTACATTAACCCCCCAATTAAATTGATAAAAATAAATACTAACAAAAATAGTTAGAAACTGTTGTCAGTGTTTAAGTACTGAATCTCGGCCTGAAGGCTGCAAAGATGGCCTCACAAATAGGAGGTACCTATGACTGCAAGCAGACATTTTCTCAGGACTGCTGATCCATCAGTGGATTCCTAAAAAAGTAGATTCTCCAGAAAGTGCTGAGGGGAACTTCAGCACTGCAGGCTGAAGAAAGGATAGCTTTCACTGGAGATGACTTACAATCACCTTTAGGCCTGGGTGGGGTGAGGGGACAACGACCTTTAGGCCTGGGTGGGGTGAGGGACAGTCACCTTTAGGCCTGGGTGGGGTGAGGGGAAAATGACCTTTAGGCCTGGGTGGGGTGAGGGACAGTCACCTTTAGTCCTGGGTGGGGTGAGGGACAGTCACCTTTAGGCCTGGGTGAGGTGAGGGGACAGTCACCTTTAGTCCTGGGTGGGGTGAGGGGACAATGACCTTTAGGCCTGGGTGGGGGTGAGGGGACAGTCACCTTTAGTCCTGGGTGGGGTGAGGGGACAGTCACCTTTAGGCCTGGGTGAGGTGAGGGGACAGTCACCTTTAGTCCTGGGTGGGGTGAGGGGACAATGACCTTTAGGCCTGGGTGGGGGTGAGGGGACAGTCACCTTTAGGCCTGGGTGCAGTGAGGGGACTGTTACCTTTAGGCCTGTGTGGGGTGAGGGGACAGTCACCTTTAGGCCTAGGTGCAGTGAGGGGACAATGACCTTTAGTCCTGGGTGGGGTGAGGGACAGTCACCTTTAGGCCTGGGTAGGGTGAGGGGATAGTCACCTTTAGGCCTGGGTGAGGTGAGGGGACAGTCACCTTTAGGCCTGGGTGAGGTGAGGGGACAGTCACCTTTAGTCCTGGGTGGGGTGAGGGGACAGTCACCTTTAGGCCTGGGTGAGGTGAGGGGACAGTCACCTTTAGTCCTGGGTGGGGTGAGGGGACAACGACCTTTAGGCCTGGGTGGGGGTGAGGGGACAGTCACCTTTAGGCCTGGGTGGAGTGAGGGGACAGTCACCTTTAGGCCTGTGTGGGGTGAGGGGATAGTCACCTTTAGGCCTGTGTGGGGTGAGGGGACAATGACCTTTAGGCCTGGGTGGGGTGAGGGGCAGTCACCTTTAGGCCTGGGTGGGGTGAGGGGATAGTCACCTTTAAGCCTGGGTGGGGTGAGGCACAATCACCTTAGGCCTGGGTGAGGTGCCTCAGCTGGACACAGAGGCTCCTGGCCTGTAAGGCCCAGGTTTTAAGTCCTTGGTTTCCAAGTACAACTGTGAAGATTCTCAGAATGGGTGTTTTAATTCTCTTGCCTTTTGTATTTTCCCTATTGAAATAAAGTAGAAACAATTCTAAATTAATTAAGTGGGCCAGAGAAGCAGCTCCCTTGGAGAGCAGGTACGTTGCCATGTGTGCTGCCCATGTTCCAGGCTTTCCCCTACAGCACTGAAGCAAACCTCCCTGGCCTTTCCACTGTTTCTCCTTGTCTTTTCCACTTTGTCTCTAAATAATAAAAATAAAGTACAAGGAGAAAAATAAATGTGACATGTTTGATAAATAGTAGTACTAAGTAAAAACTATTTTGCAGCAATATACATATATACACACAATATATAGTACATATATATTTTATACACACATATATATATAATAGAGCAAATTGAAAAGCTTTAAACATGAATATTTTGACTCCTGGCGTTGGTATAGATGGTTAAGTGCATGTTACCATACACGGGGACCGGGGTTGAACTTCCTGGTCCTCACCTGAAGGGGAAAGCTTCACAAGCAGTAAAGTAGGGCTGCATGTCTTTCCCTGTCTTTCTTCTCTCTCTCTTTCTCTTTTATCTTTAAAGATTTTATTATTCATGAGAAAGATAGGAGGAGAGAGAGAACCTGAGATCACTCTGGTACACAAGCTGCTGGGGATTGAACTCAGGACCTTATGCCTGAGAGTCCAATGCTTTATCCACTGTGCCACCTCTGGGACCACACTCTCTCCCCCTCTCAGATCCTCTTCTCTCTCAATTTACCTCTGTCCTATCAAATAAAAGTTTAAAAAATCAAATGAGGGTGTCGGGCAGTAGCACAGTGGGTTAAAAGCATGTGGCACAAAGCGCAAGGAGAAGTGCAGGGACCGGCGTAAGGATCCCGGTTCGAGCCCCCAGCTCCCCACCTGCAGGGGGGTCGTTTCACAGGTGGTGAAGCAGGTCTGCAGGTGTCTGTCTTTCTCTCTCCCTCCCTGTCTTCCCTCCCTTTCTCTCTGTCTAATCCAACAATAATGACATCATTGACAACAGTAGCTACAACAACAATGAAAACAAGGGCAACAAAAGGGAAAATAAATAAATATATAAAAAATATTGAAAAAAATTAAAATGAATATTTCATTCTTTTTCTTTTCATTTTTGGGGTGGCAGTTAATGACTTACAGTACAGTTGTTGACAGGTGACTAGTCTCTCATCTAACCTTGTTTGTGGTCTGCAAAACACTCCTGACATTAAGAACTCTGGTAGTGGGAGTAGCTTATCTTATAATCTGTTACATCAGTAATAAACTGCTGATAGCATGCTTTTCAGACATGCTAACAGTAACTTTGGTAGTGGGAGTGGTGCAAAACTATAAGCCCTTATCTTATAATCTGTTACATCAGTAATAAACTACTGACAGCATGCTTTTCAGACATGCTAACAGTAACTCTGGTAGTGAGAGTGGTGCAGAACTATAAGTAAGCCCTTATCTTATAATCTGTTACATCAGTAATAAACTACTGACAGCATGCTTTTCAGACATGCTAACAGTGAAGAAATACAGTGGTGTTGCAGCAAGCATCACAAATATAGGAGAAGAGTCAAAGTGATCCACAGGCATACATAGGCCAGAGTGCTGAGTGCTTGCTCTGGCTTCCGCCTTTGTCATAATAAGCCAACTTTAAAGATTAACTAATAGACTGTTTCCATTTAGACCCATGGGTGAGTTTTCAGGGAGGAGGAAGCAAGCGGCACTGAGCTCTGGAGCATGGCGGTGCTGGGAGGCAGCCTACAGCCCCAGGGCCTCAGGCAGGCGAGTCAGATCCTGCACTGTTCCATGCCCCAGACTCTCAAATAAGTGTATTTCGCTTTATTAGGACACATCATTAGAAGAACCTGTGACACACCTATCAACTCTTACTCAGTTTCCTACATGTGCCGTGCTCCACACAAGCTAAGTCTGTACAAGGACTCGAGTCCATTGCATCATAACCCAGTGACCAGCAGCAGGCTCCCCAGGCTCTCTACCTGCAGGCTCCCCAGGATCTCTACCTGCAGACTCCCCAGGATACCCCTCTACCTGCAGGCTTCCCAGTATCTCTACCTGCAGACTCCCCAGGATCTCTACTTGCAGGCTACCAAGGCTCTCTACCTGCAGGCTCCCCAAGGTCTCTCTCTACCTGCAGCCTCTCCAGGATATATACCTGCAGGCTCCCCAGGATCTCTCTCTACCTGCAGGCTCCCCAGGATCTCCCTCTACCTGCAGGCTCCCCAGGATCTCTACCTGCAGGCTCCCCAGGATCTCTACCTGCAGGCTCCCCAGGATCTCTACCTGCAGGCTCCCCAGGATCTCCCTCTACCTGCAGGCTCCCCAGGATCTCTACCTGCAGGCTCCCCAGGATCTCTACCTGCAGGCTCCCCAGGATCTCCCTCTACCTGCAGGCTCCCCAGGATCTCCCTCTACCTGCAGGCTCCCCAGGATCTCTACCTGCAGGCTCCCCAGGATCTCTACCTGCAGGCTCCCCAGGATCTCCCTCTACCTGCAGGCTCCCCAGGATCTCTACCTGCAGGCTCCCCAGGATCTCTACCTGCAGGCTCCCCAGGATCTCTACCTGCAGGCTCCCCAGGATCTCCCTCTACCTGCAGGCTCCCCAGGATCTCCCTCTACCTGCAGGCTCCCCAGGATCTCCCTCTACCTGCAGGCTCCCCAGGATCTCCCTCTACCTGCAGGCTCCCCAGGATCTCCCTCTACCTGCAGGCTCCCCAGGATCTCTACCTGCAGGCTCCCCAGGATCTCCCTCTACCTGCAGGCTCCCCAGGATCTCCCTCTACCTGCAGGCTCCCCAGGATCTCTACCTGCAGGCTCCCCAGGATCTCTACCTGCAGGCTCCCCAGGATCTCCCTCTACCTGCAGGCTCCCCAGGATCTCTACCTGCAGGCTCCCCAGGATCTCTACCTGCAGGCTCCCCAGGATCTCTACCTGCAGGCTCCCCAGGATCTCCCTCTACCTGCAGGCTCCCCAGGATCTCTACCTGCAGGCTCCCCAGGATCTCTACCTGCAGGCTCCCCAGGATCTCTACCTGCAGGCTCCCCAGGATCTCCCTCTACCTGCAGGCTCCCCAGGATCTCCCTCTACCTGCAGGCTCCCCAGGATCTCCCTCTACCTGCAGGCTCCCCAGGATCTCTACCTGCAGGCTCCCCAGGATCTCCCTCTACCTGCAGGCTCCCCAGGATCTCTACCTGCAGGCTCCCCAGGATCTCCCTCTACCTGCAGGCTCCCCAGGATCTTCCTCTCCCTGCAGGCTCCCCAGGATCTCTACCTGCAGGCTCCCCAGGATCTCTCTCTACCTGCAGACTCCCCAGGATCTCTTTCTACCTGCAGACTCTCCAGGATCCTGCAGGCTCCCCAGGATCTCTACCTGCAGGCTCCCCAGGATCTCTACCTGCAGACTCCCCAGGATTTCTACCTGGAGGCTCCCCAGGATCTCTCTCTACATGCAGGATCTCCAGGATCTCTACCTGCAGGCTCCCAGGATCTCTACCTGCAGACTCCCCAGGATCTCTACCTACAGGCTCCCCAGGATCTCTCTCTACCTGCAGACTCCCCAGGATCTCTACCTGCAGGCTCCCAGGATCTCTACCTGCAGACTACCCAGCATCTCCCTCTACCTGCAGGCTCCCCAGGATCTCTACCTGCACACTCCCCAGGATCTCCCTCTACCTGCAGGCTCCCCAGGATCTCTACCTGCAGACTCCCCAGGATCTCTCTCTACCTGCAGACATCCCAGGATCTCTACCTGCAGACTCCCCAGGATCTCTACCTGCAGACTCCCCAGGATCTCTCTCTACCTGCAGGCTCCCCAGGATCTCTACCTGCAGACTCCCCAGGATCTCTCTCTACCTGCAGGCTCCCCAGGATCTCTACCTGCAGACTCCCCAGTCTCTCTCTCTACCTGCAGGCTCCCCAGGATCTCTACCTGCAGACTCCCCAGGATCTCTCTCTACCTGCAGGCTCCCCAGGATCTCTACCTGCAGACTCCCCAGGATCTCTCTCTACCTGCAGGCTCCCCAGGATCTCTACCTGCAGACTCCCCAGTCTCTCTCTCTACCTGCAGGCTCCCCAGGATCTCTACCTGCAGACTCCCCAGGATCTCTCTCTACCTGCAGACATCCCAGGATCTCTACCTGCAGACTCCCCAGGATCTCTACCTGCAGACTCCCCAGTCTCTCTCTCTACCTGCAGGCTCCCCAGGATCTCTACCTGCAGACTCCCCAGGATCTCTCTCTACCTGCAGGCTCCCCAGGATCTCTACCTGCAGACTCCCCAGGATCTCTCTCTACCTGCAGGCTCCCCAGGATCTCTCTCTACCTGCAGTATCTCCAGGATCTCTACCTACAGACTCCCCAGGATCTCTACCTGCAGACTCCCCAGGATCTCTACCTGCAGACTCCCCAGGATCCTACCTGCAGGATCCTCAGGATCACTCTCTACCTGCAGGCTCCCCAGGATTTCTCTCTACCTGCAGGATCTCCAGGATCTCTACCTGCAGGCTCCCCAGGATCTCTCTCTACCTGCAGACTCCCCAGGATCTCTACCTGCAGACTCCCCAGGATCTCTACCTACAGGCTCCCCAGGATCTCTACCTGCAGGCTCCCAGGATCTCTACTTGCAGACTCCCCAGGATCTCTCTCTACCTGGAGACTCCCCAGGATCTCTACCTGCACACTCCCCAGGATCTCCCTCTACCTGCAGGCTCCCCAGGATCTCTACCTGCAGGCTACCCAGGATCTCCCTCTACCTGCAGGCTCCCCAGGATCTCTACCTGCAGACTCCCCAGGATCTCTCTCTACCTGCAGGATCCCCAGGATCTCTCTCTATTTGCAGGCTTCCCAGTATCTCTACCTGCAGACTCTCCAGGATCTCTACCTGCGGGCTCCCCAGGATCTCTCTCTACCTGCAGACTCCCCAGGATCTCTACCTGCAGGCTCCCCAGGATCTCCCTCTACCTGCAGGCTCCCCAGGATCTCTACCTGCAGGCTCCCCAGGATCTCTACCTGCAGGCTCCCCAGGATCTCTACCTGCAGGCTCCCCAGGATCTCCCTCTACCTGCAGGCTCCCCAGGATCTCTACCTGCAGACTCCCCAGGATCTCTCTCTACCTGCAGGCTCCCCAGGATCTCTCTCTACCTGCAGTATCTCCAGGATCTCTACCTACAGACTCCCCAGGATCTCTACCTGCAGACTCCCCAGGATCTCTACCTACAGGCTCCCCAGGATCTCTACCTGCAGGCTCCCAGGATCTCTACTTGCAGACTCCCCAGGATCTCTCTCTACCTGGAGACTCCCCAGGATCTCTACCTGCACACTCCCCAGGATCTCCCTCTACCTGCAGACTCCCCAGGATCTCTACCTGCAGACTCCCCATGATCTCTCTCTACCTGCAGGCTCCCCAGGATCTCTCTCTACCTGCAGACTCCCCAGGATCTTTACTTCTAGGCTTCCCAGGTATCTACCTGCAGACTCCCCAGGATCTCTACCTGCAGGCTCCCCAGGACATCTACCTGCAGACTCCCCAGGATCTCTACCTGCAGGCTCCCCAGGATCTCTACCTGCAGACTCCCCAGGATCTCTACCTGTAGGCTCCCCAGGATCTCTATCAACCTAGATCTGATAACATACACGCTTTCCAAGAAAAGTGTACAGTGGGAAATTCTGTGTGCTGTGGGTCAGGAGATAGCCACCTGGTAAAGAACACACTCTGGTCCCTGGTTCATGCCCCAGCCACTACATTTGTGCACCTGTCCAGGAGAGGGAGGCTCCTCTCTCTCTCTCTCTCTCTCTCTCTATTTTTCCTCTCTCTCCTCTCTGTCTCTCTCTATCTTTGTCTCTGTTTCTCTCCTTATGTTTTTCTTCTATTACATTTAAAAAAGCCTCCCTCAGCATCTGTGGAATAATTAAACATGAAACCTGGAGAAATTCCTGGTGGACAGCAAAGTATATGCAGCACATGCCACCTTGTTACACCTGTGATCCTGACCAGTCATTTTTTCTTTATTTTCCTAATTATGAGATCTCTGGTGTAATGGTATTTCCCCTTCTTTTACTTTTTTTTTTTTTTAATAAAAGGCATGGAAAGGTACCGAGAGAATCCAGAGCCCTGCTCAGTTCTGGCTTGCTCTGGAACTTGGATCTGGTGGGAGCTCTGAGCCTCAGGCAGGAAATCCACTTGCATGGCCATTATGGTGTCTCCCCAGAACTCTCTTTTTCTTTCCTTTTCCTTCCTCCCTTCCTTCCTTTTTTTCTTTCTTTGTTTCTTTTCTTTTCTTTTTTAGACAAAATTATTGCTCTCAATAAGATCTCTCTTGTAGGTTATGTCCCCAAAAAGTATCATTAAAGTGGCCAGAAGCTCATAGAATTTTTCTCAAGCTGCATCCTAATCAGTTGTTAAGCTCTCTCGTCTGTACTTAGACAAAGTGATAAACTTTGCCTCTGGGAAACAAACTCTTTACTTCCCTGTTTAATTTGATTTATGGTGTTCTGAGTTCATTTCACAGCACTATTGACTAATCATAAAAAGCAATTGTGTGGTAGGGTCTAAATGTTTTTGAATGCATTGAGCCAAGGAGGAGACACAGAGAGAGAGAGAGAGAGAGAGCTGTTCCTGGAGGCATCAGCAAAGCCAGCATCTGGACTCTGAGAGTCACAGCCTGTGAATCATACCAGGAAAGGACTGAATCACTGAGCTTCAGACATCTCTGTCTGTTTTTTGTTTGTTTGTTTGTTATTAGATTGCACTGCTCTTATCAGAGATTAGTTTGCAATACCAGGCGGTTTTTCTTATACTTGGTGTGTCTTTGAGAAGAGAGAAAGAGATGTCTAGGTATGCCAAACCTGGCCACCAGCTGGGAAGTATTTGTGATAAAGTGCCTGTTGGCCTGTGGCCTTCAAGGGTGCCTGAGTGGCTGGAGGGCAAACATTTGAAGGTACAATGTTTACAAATGAAGTGCTTTCCTGGGTGTTCCTGGGTATTCCAATGTGTCAAGTTGCTACTATTGTCACTTTTTTAAAGGTTCTCATAAACAACAGTTTTCGAAACACATCTATAAACATGAGGATATATCTCACAGCCTTGGCAAGTAGTGCAGGGAGATGTGAATAGAACACTTTTGAACAGATTTCTAGACATGTCCTGAGAATCTAGTGTTTATATAAAACTTCTGTAGTTCATATGCATCTAAGCAACTTTTCAGAAATCACGTCACTAAACACTCTGTGACTGCCCCTAGGTGGTGTTGGTGTGGATGGAAGACACCTGAAATTAAAAAGTTGACATTGGGAAGTCAATTTCTTCAGAGTTTATGTTAGCAAACAGAAGCTGTGACCACACACGGCCATTAGAAATCTTTGCACAACTATCAAAGGACAAGGAAAGACAAATTTGCATGAAATAGCTGGTTCAAACCGGTAATTCTCCACAGCTGCGGCACAAAATCAGAATTTAGGAGTCCGTGCGGACTGAGGCACTTGGAGTTGTCCTGACTGCCCCGTGAGGTCTCTTGCTCTTGTTGAGTTTCATGCTGAATTTGCGTGAGCATGCCAGAAGAAGTCAGTTTGCTTGGGAACATTGCCATGGTTGTTTTCACACAGAAACCCTGAAGATGAAGTAGACAGCTTATGAGTCCTGGGCTTATCAGAATAACCAGAGAAGCTCAAGAGCCAGGAAGAATAACCTAGACAAATATTGAGAGACCCTGCAAGGCACCAGCCTTGAGGACAGTGTTGAAGTGAAGCAGCAGACACTCTTTGAAGTGACATGTTTTGATGTAGCTGAAGAGCTCTTAATAACAGAAATGCCACCCAGCTCATGGCCCCTGAACTTTACCTTAGTGTCACTGTCATACATACTTGTTGTTCCTGTTAATATACATTACCTTTATGCTATACTAGCTGCATTTCATTTATTCACTCATTCATTCATTCATTCATTTCTAATCAGTTTTAAAGGCTCATTAATTTGATAGGACAGAAAGCAGTTGAAAGGTGATGGAGAGAGAGAAAGGGAAAGAGAAAGAGAAAGAGAAACACCTGCTTAGTTGCTTGTGAAGCTTCCCAACTGCATTTGGGAACTAGAGGTTTGAACCAGGGTCCTTGTGCTTGCCAGTGCGTGCACCCAACCAGGTGTGCCTCTGCCTGGTCCCAGGTGTGCTGCATGCTAGGTTACTATTACTGGCTGAGTGGCGGCGCACCCAGTAGAGCACCATGTTACAATGCCCAAGGACCCAGCTTCACACTGTCTGCTCCTCTTCTGCGGGAGAAGCCTCACGGTGGTGAAGCAGTGTTGCAAGTGCCTGTCTTTCTTCTATGTCTTTCAGTCTTTCCTGACACTCTAAAAGCTGGTTGTTCACAGCACTGGTTTTCTCCTGCAGACACCGAGCCACAGTAATTAGTAAAAATCACTGCTGTTTTTTATTTCCCCTTGGACAAAGAGGGTATTTATTTTTAGGCAAACTATGGCATACTTAGTAGAGAAAAACATGGAGCTGAAAGCCTCGACTACAGGGGTAAGAGGTAGTTTTTGCTGCCTGGGGTCATTTAGGTATTTACAGCATCCTTCATGGGCTGTACAAGATTGTCAACTTAAAAAATAGCTCTTACTGTTATGAAAGAAGATGCTAGATTCACTGAATTTTGAGTCCCACCTGCTGTCGCCTTGGCAGGACCAGAGGAGTGATTTTGCATGCCATATATAGCCCCAGATTTGCACATTGCCCACCCCTGCTCTAGCCCTCTATCTGACTTGGTATCCAGTTTTATGGGAAGCAAGGACACAGCTCAGAGGCTCTCCAGGGGAATGTCAGGCATGGCTATGTCTCTCTGCACTGTGAGGCAGATACCCTTCAACAGCCTGCGGAACCTGGTCTTTAGACGTGGTGCCTGAGGACCGGGGCAGCCTTGAACGCAGCATGGTGTGTCAGTGTTCTGTCTTTGTCTCACAGCGTGGGCACTTCCCTGTGACTGCCTGCCTGGAATTACATCTGCCACGTCTAATACTTTTCTTTACATTGCTGATTTCTATCACATTCTATTTACTCCATGCACTTTTTTTTTTTATCATGTAACATGGAGCTCAGATCCTGGGGAAAAAATCAGTGAATAGCTGCTACCCAGACTCTTTTATTGAGTGTGAATGTAATTTCTAGACAGAAAACCACGTGCAGGGTCTAAACAGTGCACGGCTGCAGGCTTTTATGAGGGACTTGCCTCTGAGCACTGTCCAGCTCTTTGGCATCTGAGGACTGAACACGATGGTGGTGCTCAGACGTTAGGTATGCAAGTTCTCACATTATCTCTCTAAGCCTCTGACACACTTCTGGAAAACAAATGATTGAGGGCTGGGAGGTTGTGCACTCAGTTAAACACACATATTACCAAGCACAAGGACCCAAGTTCAAGTCCCAGCTCCCCACCTGCAGAGGGTCTGCTCTATAAGCAGAGAAGCAGGTTTGCTGGTGTCTCTCTGTCTCTCTCCCACTTTACCTCCCTTCTCTCAATTTCTCTCTGTCCTGTCTAATAAAACATTTGTTTAAAAACAAAGAAATAAAAAATATAAATAAATAAATAAATAAATGGGCCAGTGCTCCTATGTGCATTATTGAAAACCATATAAATTCTTATGTATTTGTTTTTAAATTGATAAAGAGAGAATAAAACTTATATTTGCAAGATTATCTGTTTTATTTTTTAACCCAGTTCATTTTCTATCATGCAGAAATGTGAGGTATAATGTGCTACTCTTTCATGCTCATAAAGAACTGTTTCACTTCACTAATGAAGGGCACGAGTGATGGATATATGTTGTTATTAAAGTAAAAGGCACCTTACGCTCCAGAAAATTAATATATTACCCTGAAAGCTTTGCTCTCTATTAAAAATGAATCAGCCCCAAGTAGGAATTTCTTTGCTTTGCAGGTTGGTATCTCACCCTTCCTGTTAATTTAGCCGTGAAGAAATGTGGCTAGACATTGAACAGCACAGAGAATAATGAGAAACAAATTGGTACATTTATAATGATTTATAAGATTCACAATGTGTCCGTAACCACACCAGTACCCAGTGTGTTTGGTGCAATGAAGATGAATGTGAAATCAAGAACTAAATAACCAAAGATAGTTCATCCGATGAAGAGGAAATATATGGGGAAGCTGGCCTAACGAGGAAACTATAATCTCCAGAAATTGTTCAGGCAGTGTTTTCAGAGTCACAAGTGTAAAGCAGAAAATGTCCACAACTTTGGGGTCTAGAATACAAAAACACCGTTTTGGGTTCATTTTCCCACCACTCACTCTGACTTTTCATTCTAAAAACATCCTGGTTTTCTGATGGGAGACATTCTCTCTCGTTTGAGGTCCAGTAGCCCAGAGCAACGTCCTGGCTCTAGCGCAGGACAGTGTGGAAACTCCGAGTGCAGAGGTTTCCTTGCGGAGGGCAGGCAGTGGGACACCTGCTATGTTCTCAGTGTTGTACGTAGAGCCAGTGTGCAGAGTACACAGTCTTTATTCTTATTGTATTTGTGATCTCATGAGACAGATAAGCTTTTGAGAAATATTTATACCACTGGGAAGATCACAAATAACGTAAGGTTGGCTTGACATATAACATAAATAATATTGAACATGTACATTATCCATAATAGTGCGAATCATGCTGCAAGAAATTTATATTATGACTACTTGATTAATATAAGGTGTCTCGTATTTGAATACGAGAGCTGTACGATGAGTAGGAAGTCATTAGAAAAAGTTAATTACAGGAGAACTGTGAGCAATGATGACAGCTTGATCAGAAGCCCCAATGCTAAATCATGAGTAGCCTTGAAACTTGGTGAATAAATGCAAATCAACTCTCTTAATACATCAGGAGCATAAAAGAGCCTGATGTCTAATCCTGGAGTTGTGAAAGCATAGGTCATCCTAGATAGAATGACGGGTCTGCAGCAGGAAAGCAAGATGACACTGCGGTCAGATTTATTTACCCGCCTGGCAGTCCCGGGCGAGAGTCTCCCGAGCCGCTGTCATGATCAGCAGCCGCGAGGGGCTCAGCTGCTTGGGTCTCTGTGGCTCATCGACCTTGTACTTTCAGGCAGCAGTTGGTACACCCAGCAACAAGTCCCTAGTCCCAGGGTTTGTAGTGTCTGTGACAGCTTCTCTGAGGACTCCAGAGCTACTGGGGTGGAAATGCACTAGCACTGCACAGGGTGCGTGGGCAGGGGGCTCCTGCAGGCAGGGGGTTTGCTCCATTTTCCATTTGCTTTGCTTCCAGTGTATCATGGAGAGAGTGGAGAGACAGGTGTGCATATTTTTACATTTTTATTTATAAAATAGAAACACTGACAAAACCATAGGATAAGAGGGGCACAACTCCACACAATTCCCACCACCAGAACTCCGTATCCCATCCCCTCCCCTGATAGCCTTCCTGTTCTTTATCCCTCTGGGAGCATGGACCCAGGGTCATTGTGGGATGCAGAAGGTGGAAGGTCTGGCTTCTGTAATTGCTTCCCTGCTGAACATGGGCGTTGGCAGGTGGATCCACACTCCCAGCCGAGAGACAGGTGTTAGCTCACCCACCAGTCTACTTACTTTACTAATAAGGATAAGCAGTCCCATATGGCATTATGACCATACCTTAGAAGGCCTGGCTATCATTTTATAACACACAAGAGATGATTCCACGAGGCAAGAAAAGAGAATGAGTGATGGGATACAGAGATATCTGTGAACTGACAGGCATGCGCTAAGAACTTCAACACAAACAAAAGTTTAATTGTTCTTAGTAATAAATTATTTCCAGCATGCTATACATGACAAAATACATAGAATCTTGAGATGCTGTAATTAAAAGGCACTGTCCCGGAGAATTCAGTGTTAAAGCAAAAGCCTTGTGTACTGAGTCTCTGAGACCCTGCCGAAATTCCTTGTATACACCAGGGCTGTGCAATGTTCTTTTCTCTCTCTGCTCCTCTCACAAAAATAAAAACTACATATTTCTTCACACACAAACTAAATATCTGAAATAAATAAACATGAAAACAAACATTTTAAGTATATTGATCAGAAGATGAAAGTCATTGAGAGACTACTTGAGTGCAAACACTACGAGTGGCCCTAGTATTGGGAAAACGCAGCATGGCTGCATAAGTGCTCTCTCTGTATTTCTTGCTCTTGTTGTTATTGCTATTTTCTTTCTTGCTTTTTTAAAGATTGTATTTATTTATTGGTGAGAAAGATAGAGGAGAGAAATAACCAGACATCACTCTGGTACACGTGATGCAGGGGATTGAACTTGGGACCTCATGTGTAAGGGTCTGGTACTTTATTCATTGCGCCATCTCCCGGACCACTTGCTATTTTCTCCACACAGTGACAAAACAGCCACAGAAGTCTTTTGTGTTACATATATATATATATATTTTTACTAAATATGTCTAAACCTGGTAGATAGGGCACTGGCAGACACTGGCCTTGTGCCTACCGCAGGACAGAGGAGGCCTGAGTTAAACAAAGCGTCACAATATTTTACAAAGACCAGAAATAGTGTCCTGACATGAAACAGATAATTGAATTTCTTTGTGTGTTATCCTGAATTCATAAAGGTTTACAAATAATTTAAAGCTCATTATTCTGGATTCATAAAAAGTATATAACTAGAAATTGTCTTCATTAATGATAATTTGTTTGACATGAAAGCATAAAATTTGGAAGTAGAAAGTATGAAAATGGATTCAGCTGTGATTTGCTGATAAAGATGAACTGTTAAACACCTTATAGATTTTGTATTTGAAACAGGTAAAATTATGACATCAAGGTTTTGGAAAGGACATGAGCCAAGTATGGGCTGGACTTCCACTGACTGGAGGAAGGTTGTGGTGCCTTTCCTTATCTCCGCTGTCTCTGCTCTGCTATCCATGAAAGTCAGCTCCAAGTAGCACAGACCCACAATGAGAAGACAGCACCACACACAGGCACTCACACGCATACACATACACACACACATAGAGGCACACAGGCACACACACACACGCACACACACAGGCACTCACATACACAGGCACTCACACACACAGGGCACATGCACACACACACACACACACAGGCACTCACACACACAGGCACTCACACAGACACACACACATAGGCACTCACACACACACACAGGCACACACACACAGGCACACACACAGGCAGTCACACACACACAGGCACAGGCACACACACACAGGCACACACACACAGGCACTCACACACAGGCACACACACACACACACACACTATGCACACAGGCACACATACAGGTACTCACACACACACAGGCACACACACAGGCACTCACACACAGTCACACACACAGGCACACACACACACACAATGCACACAGGCACACATACAGGCACTCACACACACACAGGCACACACACAGTCACACACACACACATAGGCACACGCACACACACTATACACACAGTCACACGCACACACACTATGCACACAGACACACATACAGGCACTGACACACACACACAAACACACACACACGCTCGTGCATGCTTTGAGTGTCCTGGAGGTGGTAGAGTAGCAGAGTGCAATATTTGAGAGTATGAGGTGAGGAGTTAGTTCAGTATTCGTTATTTATTGTGTGTGCTGGAGTAATTCTTTGAATATCTCTCTCATCAATAAATAAGTACATCATTTGCAAAAGATTAGGAAAAGACATTTAAAAAATATTTAATTACTATAAATAACTTATAATCTATTATTCACATTTTTAGGTCATAAGATTTCTAGCAAAGAGATTTAGTCGAGTATCTCAAGTCAGTTTCAAGCAATTAAGAGCAGAGAAAGATATCACTTTATTTTACTTCCTTTATTAATGCATTTGATTTTTCCTTATTCCTCCTAAAGGATATTAAAAATGAAAGAGAAAACAGATTTGTAGTCATACTAAATTTAATATTCTAGTGTCTGTATAGATCAATCTTGTTCTTATATGGTCTTCTCACACATTACCTCAGTGAACTTTGAACACTTTATTAGCTTTCCATTTCAAATATAAATGACTGTCAAGAATTCTGTTTCAGTTGAAGGGATCCAATATGCAAGATTATATGCATCTTTATAGCATGTAAAGTATAATTTTTAACATAAACCCATTATCACATAATTTTCTTACATATTTTATTATTCTCTCTTCAAATATAGCTTTTATTCTAAATGGTATATATACATCTATCACTATGTGAGCAGTTATTAATATTCTTTAAGTAATTGTTAGAGGAAATGGGGCCAGGGGAAAAATCCATTACTTAAATTAATACCCTTTACTAAATCTACACTACTGATAAGACCGAACTTGTTCTTATACAACCAATGATTTTTCTAATCTTTAGAAGTCCATACTTGAAAATAACATAGGAATTTCTGTTTTAATATTGACTGGTCAACCATCTGTTCATGGCACTATTATACCAGGAATTTTAACAAGGAGAATGTTGTACTCTGTGTTGAACCGTACAGTTAGAAGAATGACGTATGCATTTCTAGAATTCCTAAATGACCTCAATCTTTAAACTGCACTGACCTTATCCTCAGCCACTGCCAAGCCATCACAGGCAGAATTTTGCATTCAGACCTCAGTAACCCAGGTTTCTCTGTTCACGTCACACACACACACACACACACACACACACACACACACACACACACACACACACATTTACCTTTCTTGGACTTTCCTTACATTTATGAACCTGTGTTCAGTTGTCCTACCTGAATACTTCACTCCCATCTCTGTGTCTGATATTCAGCACACACCAGTCTTTTGGGAGAGTTGAGATAACATGCTCTTCTCATCTGACACTGTAGAGATGTGGTAAAGCTCTTCGTTGTTGTTTGTTTTTACTCATTTATTTAAAGAGAGATACTGTGGTGGTAGTCGTGGTGGTGGGGGAAAGACCAGAGCCCTGCTCAGCTCTGGCTTGTGGGGGCTCTGCGTAACCTGGGAGCTCAGAGCCTGAGGTGTCAGTCTAGCATGATCATTATGCTGTCTCCCCAGCCCGGCTGGTGAAGTGCTCACCAAGGAATTAATTGACTTTATCTGAGGTAACTGGTTCTGAGAACATCTGTTCCTTTGTGATACTAAGAGTGAGTTCCTAACTCTTCTATAAGCTACTTGCCCCAGGCTACTCTGGCCTCTAGAAGCCACCTAGGGGCTGTTTACAACACTGTCACCTGACATCTTCAAGGTACACCAGAATTTGTCATTTTTTCTTTTATAAATGAATATTTATTTTATATATATGTGTGGAGAGAGAGAAAATGAGAGAGAGAGAGAGAGAGTAAGAAAGAGAGAGACAGAGAAAGAGAGAGAACAGCCACAGCAGCACTAAGGCTAGTTGGTGTTTCTGTCTTGCCAATGTGTGACATTATCAGGTATAAAATTATGTGTGTGTGTGTGTGTGTGTGTGTGTGTGTGTGTGTGTGTGTGTGTTGCAGTTGTTAATACAAGGAAGTCAGGTCATCTCCATTGTCAGATATTGGACCGAACTTGAAGATATGCTGAGTGAGAAAAGCCAGTAAGAGAAGGGTGAATGCAGGATGATGTCACTCATAGGTGGAGCTTAAGAAGGACAGTGAGGGAGAACAAAGGTGAAATTTGAAGTACGCATAGTGTATTGCAGTGCGTGTAGTGTATTGCAGTGTGCGTAGTGTATTGCAGTACATGTAGTGTATTGCAGTGCGCGGTAGTGTATTGAAGTACGTGTAGTGTATTGTAGTGCACGTAGCATATTGCAGTATGCGTAGTGTATTGAAGTGCGGTAGTGTATCGCAGTGCGCTTAGTGTGTCGCAGTGCATGTAGTGTATCGCAGTGCACGTAGTGTATCGCAGTGCACGTAGTGTGTCGCAGTGCGCTTAGTGTGTCGCAGTGCACATAGTGTATCGCAGTGCGCGTAGTGTATCACAGTGCGCGTAGTGTATCAAAGTGCGTGTAGTGTATCAAAGTGCACGTAGTGTATCGCAGTGCACGTAGTGTATCGAAGTACGTGTAGTGTATTGAAGTACGCATAGTGTATCGCAGTGCGCGGTAGTGTATTAAAGTACGTGTAGTGTATTGCAGTGCGCGTAGCATATTGCAGTACGCATAGTGTATTGTAATGTGCGTAGTATGTCGCAGTGCGCGTAGTGTATCGAAGTATGCGTAGTGTATCGCAGTGCGCGTAGTGTATCGCAGTGCGCGTAGTGTATCGAAGTACGTGTAGCGTATTGCAGTGTGTTAGTGTATTGAAGTACGTGTAGTGTATCGCAGTGCATGTAGTGTATCTCAGTGCGTGTAGTGTATCGGAGTGCGCGTAGTGTATCGCAGTGCGCGTAGTGCATCGCAGTGCGTGTAGTGTATTGCAGTGCGCGTAGTGTATTGAAGAACACGTAGTGTATCGCAGTGAGCGTAGTGTATTGCAGTGCGCATACTGTATCACAGTGAGCGTAGGGTATTGCAGCAGAGCAGAGGACTCTGGGAAGGGGGAAAGGAGTGGGGTGGAAGGGTCCTGGTGTCCCAGCACACATCTCAGAAAATGACCTAGGTTAGGAGAGAGTCTTGCAGACACCTGTCATGGGGAGATGAGAGGTTGCACAGATGCATCAACAACTCTGCTGTAAACCACTAGCCCACTAGTAAAGTGTAAAAAAAAGATACAAAATAATTGCAAAAATGGAGACCAAGTCATCGTGAAGCAAAAATTTTCTAGAAGATACTGTGGCAAACTACATTTCTTCTGCATGCATTCTAACAAGATATAAGCATGCTACCAAATGCTGCTAAAGTGTAATTGATTTTAATAACAAGAGCCAAGTCAGTCGAGCTCTCCTGAAAGTTTATTTTAAGCAGACATAGGCTAAAAAATTCTGCTTTTGGGTAGCTCTATCTTTAGTCTTTGGGAATCTGTTTAAATATGAAGCATGAACACTGAAATTGTTTTCTGTCAAAGGTCAAGATTGACTTATACAGACAGTGCTGTTCTTGCTAGTAGAAGGAGGTAATGATAAGAATGGAATAATGGGGTCGGGCGGTAGCGCAGCGGGTTTAGCGCACATGGCATGAAGCGCAAGGACAGGCATAAGGATCCCGCTTCAAGCCCCAGGCTCCCCACCTGCAGGTGAGTCGCTTCATGGGCGGTGAAGCAGGTTTGCAGGTGTCTGTCTTTCTCTCCCCCTCTGTCTTCCCCTCCTCTCTCCATTTCTCTCTGTCCTATTCAACAACAACAACAACATCAACAACAGCAATAATAACCACAACAAAGCTACAACAACAAGAGCAACAAAAGGGGGAAAAATGGCCTCTAGGAGCAGTGGATTCATAGTGCAGGCACTGAGCCCCAGCAATAACCCTGGAGGCAAAAAACAAAAAAATAGTCTGGAGTAACAGTGGAACACAGGACTTGCATACCTACACCAAAGCGGTTTACCCTCTTTCCAGTTACAAGAATACACCTCTAATAAGCAAGGAATATGGTCTGGCATATATAGAGAAGTCTTTAATATACACCTCTAATAAGCAAGGGATATGGACTGGCATATATAGAGGAATCTTTCGTGTACACCTCTAATAAGCAAGGGATATGGACTGGCATATCTAGAGGAGTCTTTCATGTGAATAAACAAAGTTTTATGCACGTGCAGTAGGAAATATTGTCACATATTTTTATCTATGTAATGTGTTATATATATTGATTTTGTAAGCAAGTAGCATATCCTATGCACCCCAGCCCTGATGTTATCAGAGTATATTTAAGAAGTTTACACTTGTGGCCAGGTGGTGGTTCACCTGGTAGAAGGTCCCCTTCCCAAGTTTTAAGTCCCTCCTCACAACTGCCCGGGTGAAGCTTCTTAAACATGGAGCAGTGCTGCAGGCGTCCTTCTCTAGCTCTGTTTCTGTCTCTCACCCTCTAGTAAAGACAAAAGAGGGGTACTGCGAGTATGGACCGACCAGTCAACGCCCATGTTCAGTGGGGAAGCAATTACAGAAGCCAGGCCTTCTACCTTCTGCATCCCTCAATGACCCTGGGTCCATGCTCCCAGAGGGATAGAGAATGGGAAAGCTATCAGGGGAGGGGGTGGGATATGGAGATTGGGTGGTGGGAATTGTGTGGAGTTGTACCCCTCCTACCCCATGGTTTTGTGAATTAATCCTTTCTTAAATAAAAAAAAAAGAGGGGTAGCTGGCCACGAGGAGTCATGCGAGCACTAAGCCCAAAACAAACAAATAAACGAGTTGATATTTGATAAGCAGAAGTGATAAGGTAGAAAAATGGGAGTGTAGAGGGGACACGTGTGGTCATGTGGGGTCGAGTGGGGCCCTGTGGCTCCTTGCTAGGTGAGTCTGCTGGAAAGAATTCCAGAGGACGTATGATTTCTCAATTCTTTATTAGACATGCAAAGTAAAGTTAAGAGGTAAAAAGCTCAGAGGATGTATTTCCCAAGGGTCTTTGGACCCAATAAGATCGACTAAAACCCAAGGTCAGTGACCAAGACCCCTTTTGTGCAGGGTCTGCTCCGTTTACAATGCCCCTTAGGTCACACTGGGACTCACTTTTCATTGGTGTGATGGCGTTCACTCCTCCCCTTCATATAGTGCAAAAGGAAAAAGGGATCCTTCACCAAGGGAATCTGTGCACCTGTGCAGACTCAGTGAGAACAGGTGATGCTAGAAATACCCAGCGTGCATCACAGTTCCACGCGTGAACCCAGCGAGAACAGAAGGTACTCTCCAGGACCCCGTGTCCTGAATTGTCCTCAACAGAAGGAAAGGAGGATTTCTCCCAGCTAAACTCACCATAGTGATGCCTAGCAAACAACAAATGGTGATGATGAAGAGGCTTGGTGAGGGCGAGGAGAGGAAGGCCTTTTCCTATGCAGGGAGACTGGTGCTGACACCCATCCCAAGGAGAGGGAGAACCAATCAAATCAACCTTTCCTCCAGGGTGAGAGAAGTAGTTGCTTGGCCATTATAACTGCAAGGGGAAGTAAGTGGCATCCTGTGCCACTGAGTAGGCTCAGAGCATCTCTTGTTTGGATAAGGCCTCAGGTCAGTTTTCAGGTAGCAACTGAGAGGTACCATTTTCACTTCTCTTTCATAAAGCAAATGCATTTTAGCAGCTGTATATGCACACATATATGTACATGTCTAGTGATAGTAGGAGTTTGAATTTATTTATACACACTAATAGGAAGAGAAGCTCTTATTTATCAAAAGCTGTAAAAACATACTAGTTCTCTGACCCAAAGGGTCACATTACCAGAAATAATCCTTGAGCAATTACTAAAGATGTATTTTTTAAAAAGCATAAGAAGACTATCCCAGTTGCAACATTATCATCAAAATAGAGGGTAAGACCTAATCTCAGATTTTGAAGTTTGAGCTTCAATTGCATCTCCCAAAATGCAAAACAAGATAAATATCAGGGTGATGTGCATTGCTCCTGCGAGCTTCTCTTGGTCGTCTGGTCAAATCAACATAGACTCAATGATTTCACACCAGGTTAGTGTGCAGTGGGTAAGTTTGCTTACATAGCACATGCCTGCCAGCTTGCCTTGTATGCATATTGCATTTTTGTTTGACTTCTACCATAACTCTGTAAGAAAGTCAAATAATCTGGAAAACCATCCAGTCTGGCAGACTGCCTCACATCTGCTGGAATATTAAATGTCAACACTCAACACAGAAATTGCTCAAGTTACTCTGAGCACTTAGTATACGCTAAGCAACTTCCTGAGGGTGGGGGAGATGGCTTAATGGTTATGCAAACGGATTCTCTTGCCTGAGGCTGTGAAGTCCCAGGTTCAATGCCTCTCCCCACCCTCCATCTTCACTGCCATAAACCAGAGAGGAGAAGTGCTTTGGTAAGAAAATAAAAAAAAAGGAAGAAATTCTTGTTGGTTCTCCGTTTTACCCTCATTCCTCATTGTGACCCTGTAACGTAGGAGAGAGAGAGAGAGAGAGAGAGAGAGGGAGTGTGTATGTCTGTGCGTGCATTTTCAGATCACTTTACTCAGGTCAGGTATGATGGTTCAGAGTGCAACTGTTGACGCGTGGTTGCGATTTCTCATCTCCCAGTGACAACAAGCACCACCCTCCCTCCAGGGCATTGGTGGTTCAGTGGTAGAATTCTTGCCTGCTCTGCCCCTCTCCTTGTCATACCCTGATTTTCACCAGTCACTTTTCTCTCCACCCTCTCTGCATTGCATCCTGTTCCCACCCTACTGGGCTAGTATATTTATAAGGACAAGATTGTTTGTAGTTTTAGTTTTAGCTTAGCTTGGTATAGATTGCGCTGCATCCTGCATGAATAAAGAGATACTGTGTACAACCCAGCCATGAGTCCCGGGTCTTCTGTTACCCGCCCGTGAAGCCAGCCCGGCAAAAACAACATATGGCACCTACAATGTGGGACCGGATCTGCGCAACTCCCAGATAAGTGAAGACTTTGCCTACCTATGTACTATGGTCTTGTCTTCTACTTATGAAGATGTTTGCCAAAGCCTCTACTGTTTCATCATGAGACACTCTGTCTCTCGAACATTTTTCTCTGGGCCACACTTTGTTTCCCTGACCGGGACTTTGGTTTCTTGTGACCCTAATCATAGAGCTTGGGAGATGCACGGAGATTTCTCCTTGGACTTTCTGGATTCCCTCTCCCATGTTTCCTGAGGAAAAGGACTACATTTTGCTCCTGGGCCACAGTTTGGTTCTTTATGACCATGATCGTAGACCTTGGGATATGCATGGGGATTTCCACTGGGACTTTCTGGACTTCTTCTCGCATCTTTCCCATGGAGAAGGACTACTTTAATTTGAGGAACATTCTCCAGTACCCTGGCAGTCCCCAAGAATGGAGACACGTGGTTAGTTCTACTCTCCTGATTGGATTCTTTCTTCAATGGGAAGACACTTTTAAAAATGGGTGCCTGAAGCAATCCAGCAGGAACAGTCAGAAGCACCCTAAATGGAATTTCGAGGAGCTTTTTGGACTAGGACGCCCTCCGGGGACTCATGATACTACATGGTGAGATCTATTTCGTAAGAGAGTGATTTAAATGACTGAATTTTTGTATGACATTGACTTAAAAAAAAAAGCTTGACGCAGCCATGATTTCTAGAGACATCCAGAAACAATCCAAAAAATTGTTTTTCCCTCCTTTGATTTATTTTTTACGTCTTGGCATAAATCTGAAACGTTCAATCCTGAAACGGTATGAGTTATGGGCTGGGCAGATAGTGCAATGATTATGTTAATTATTCTCATGCCTGAGGCTTCTACCATGGCTCTTCTGTTTACCTTTCCACATTTTATTGAGTTTAAACTGTTTAAACAAACCTTAAAATCATACTAGAAAGGACTTCCAATTATAATGGAGTTATCAATTATACTAAACTTCTAATCTGCTACAAGTTTTGTTTGACAAATAAGTGAATTTCAGCTGTCAAGTCTTCACCTGAAAAAGCATCTACTCAAATGGAATTCCCGGAAATCCATTTGGACCCCTGTTCTCTGACATCGCCCACAAGATGGAATGACTACAATGCACCCCCAGAAACCAATGATGTGACCTGGCATGACCTGAAGAAACAGATTCACAGACTCCAAAGCTCACTCTCTACAGAAAAGCAGAATTCTGGTGGCCGACATTCCCCATCGAGACAGATGTGCAGCATTTCATGCTCTTGCATTTTCTTCTGTGATCAGCTACTTTGGACTGACACCTCCATCGGACTTACTGGTACACGCTGCTGTGTTTCTCAAAGACTAACTTCAGCCAGTTGCCTTGGAACTTTATAGACTGTGCCCCCTCGCCTGCAGGTTCGGCTCTCAGAGGCAGAAAACTCCCCCTCCTTATTAGGTTATGCCCACAGAGGTAGGAAACGCCCTTTGAGGCAAGAGATGCCCCCAGAGGCATGAAGCGCTCCCAGAGGCAAGAAATGCCCTTTCGCCTGCTAGGCCTTGCCCTTTGAGTTAAGAAATGTTCCCCTTGGCATCACACTGGTTATTGCTGCTCGCCTCTTTTGTTTTCCATGTCTTATGCCAGTTCTTTTGAAAATGCCTGTACGATATAGGTTTCTGTTCACCCCATGATCCTGATACTATGGCCATTAGTTAAAAAGAAAGGGGGAATTGTTGGTATGCTTCTAATTCTGCTTTTAAAAACCCCTTCTGTTTCATTTGGTTTAATCCCCCCCTGCATTCTATTTACATAACACTGTATTCTATTTACATAACCTCTGTTAACAAGCACCACCCTCTCTCCAGGGCACTGGTAGTTCAGTGGTAGAGTTCTTGCCTGCTCCGCCCCCTCTCCTTGTCATACCCTGATTTTCACCAGTCACTTTTCTCTCCACCCTCTCTGCGTCGCATCCTGTTCCCACCCTACTGGGCTAGTATATTTATAAGGACAAGATTGTTTGTAGTTTTAGTTTTAGCTTAGCTTGGTATAGATTGCACTGCATCCTGCATGAATAAAGTGATACTGTGTACAACCCAGCCATGAGTCTTCTGTTACCCAGCCATGAGTCTTCTGTTACCCGTCTGTGAAGCCAGCCCAGCGAAAACAACATCTTTCCATTGATCAAAGACTGTGAGGATTTCAGTAGCACATACTCAGTTATTTCTGGGTTTCCCTCAAAATCTACAACAAAAAAATAGGTGTTGACTGCCCTTCACCTGGGCACCTCACATCACCACTTGATCTGTTACACATGGGAAACTTACCCAGAGAAAGCTTTTGCCATCACTCAGCAGGGCACCTGTTCACAGCTGTTGCCCAGAGAAAGCTCTTGTGGTCACTCAGCAGGGCACCTGTTCACAGCTGTTGCCCAGAGAAAGCTCTTGCCGTCACTCAGCGGTGGCACCTGTTCGCAGCTGGTTTGAGTCCCCAATGTATCCAATTCCTTTGTAAAGTGTATGAATCTTAGTAACTGTTCATAGAAATTTATTGTCTTATGATTTGTCTCAATACATTTATCACCTAATTCAATTCATTATATCTTTATGGTTCTTAGTGATTATTATTATTGTTGTTGTTATTGTTGATTTAATAATGATCAACAAGACCATAGGACAAGAGAGGAACAAGTCCACACAATTCCCACCATCAGAGTTCTGTGTTCCATCCCCTCCATTGGAAGGCTTCCTATTCTTTACCCCTCTGGGAGCATGGACCCAGCAAATGGAGGGAGGAGGGTCTCTTCAATAAGTGGACTGGAAAACTGGGTGGAAGCATGGGGAAGAACAAAACTGAACCACTTCCTTTCACCAGAAACAAAAGTCAACTCCAAGTTATCATTTTAAAAAGGGGTTTGTCCAAGATGGGTCAGAGAAGGTGGGTTCATTGTTCTTGATAGCTGCATAGTATTCCATTGTATATATATACCACAGCTTTCTCAGCCACTCATCTGTTGTTGGGCACCTGTTGCTTCCAGGTTTTAGCTATTATGAATTGTGCTGCTATGAACATAGGAGTACACACCTCTTTTTGGTTGGAAGGAATTATGTTAAGTGAGCTAAGTCAGAAAGATAAAGATGAGTATGGGATGATCCCACTAATCAACAGAAGTTGAATAAGAAGATCTGAAAGGGAAACTAAAAACAGGACCTGACCAAATTGAAAGTAGGGCACCAAAGTAAAAAACCTGTGGTGAGGGGTATACATGCAGCTTCCTGGGCCAGTGGGGGGTGGGAGTGGGTGGGAGGGATGGGTCACAGTCTTTAGGTGGTGGGAAAGGTGTTTATGTGCACTCCTAGCAAAATGTAAACATATAAATCACTAGTTAATTAATATGAGAGGGGGAAAATCAATTGTATGTCTCAAAGTTTTTCAAAACACAAACCGAATCCTTTTAATATATAGGCTGTGTATTTGATATGCGGACTCTCTCAAAAGCCTAGACCAAGTAGATTAGAAGCATCCAATAGCACAGCTATATACAAGATACTGGGTACTGTACAGCAAACCATAACAAAGGGACTTTTCAAAGTTAACCCAATTACCAAACAATGTGATGATAAAATTAACTATCGATTGTCTTTTGAACCCTAAGACAGCAGAAACTTCACATCTCCACTATAGAGCCCCTACTTCCCCCTGTCCTGGAACCCTTGGATAGGGCCCACTTTCCTGTATGCCTTTCCCAATCCATATCAAATAATATTGCATCCGCCAATCACAACCTAACCAACGCAACGATTGCCACCTCAACATGCTTCACCTCAGACTGTGTCCAGAGACTTCACGTGTGGAATGACAACCCTTCAGCTTCATTACTCGGGTGAGACCTTTCCTTTCATAGTATACTCTAATTTCATCTCAGGTGGCTCACTTTCTAACAAAGTCCCAAAACCTAGATATACACCAATTTCTGTGTGAGAGAGCATATGTTCACACGTATCCATAAACTACTGCAAAATATGTACCTGAAAATATGTACCTGAAAGCAGAAGTACAGAGTTTGCAGTGAGTACCTCCCTAACACTTCCTCTCCACTGTTCCAAGCTTTGGGTCCATGATTGCTCAACAAATTGTTTGGTTTCGTATGTTAACTCTCTTTTCAATCACCAGGTTCCAGATGCCACCAGGATGCTGGCCAGGCTTCCCTGGACTGAAGACCCCACCAATGTGTCCTGGAGCTCAGCTTCCCCAGAGACCCACCCTACTAGGGAAAGAGAGAGGCAGACTGGGAGTATGGACCGACCAGTCAATGCCCATGTTCACCGGGGAAGCAATTACAGAAGCCAGACCTTCTACCTTCTGCAACCCACAAATGACCCTGGGTCCATGCTCCCAGAGGGATGGAGAATGGGAAAGCTACCAGGGGAGGGGGTGGGATATGGAGATTGGGTGGTGGGAATTGTGCAGAGTTGTACCCCTCCTACCCTATGGTTTTGTTAATTAATCCTTTCTTAAATAAATAAATAAAAAGGGGTTTGGGGAAGCAAAGAAAACAATGTATTTTAAAACTTTGCTACTGGTAAACATACAGGTTGGGATAACACTGTAAAGGGGACTTAATTTATAATGAATTGGAGCACTTAAAATTCCTTGCTTTGAATCAAATTCCATGCTGACTTGTCATTCCAAATTTAGAAGGAAGCAAACCATGCCATTTCTATTTAGTGAGTGTGATCCCAGCCCAATCCAGAGTCCTCCCTAAAGATTGATAAGCTGGGTATTTTACAATGTCTCCCACAGTCTTACTTCATTTACAAAGGTCGGGATTACCTGATTTTATGACATATATAAATCTGATAAAATGATGTCAAAAAGTAAACCGTCTTTGTAAAAATTAATTGGATATATTAATTAAAGGGAGTAGGAGACAAATACATAAAAATAACTTCACATACTTGCAAGTTAAAATCATATTTATAAGAAATGAGAGGAGCTGTGGTCCGAGAGGTGGCACCGTGGATAAAGCATTGGACTCTTTTATTTTTTATTTTTTTAATTTTTTACTTATTTATTTTCCCTTTTGTTGCCCTTGTTGTTTTTTATTGTTGCTGTAGTTATTATTGTTGTTGTTATTGATGTCGTCATTGTTAGGACAGAGAGAAATGGAAAGAGGAGGGGGAGAGAAAGACGGACACCTGCAGACCTGCTTCACTGCTTGTGTAGCAAAGCCCCCTGCAGGTGGGTAGCCGGGAGCTCGAACTGGGATCCTTACGCTGGTCCTTGTGCTTTGTGCCACCTGCGCTTAACCCGCTGTGCTACCACCCGACTCACCTAGCACTGGACTCTTAAGCATACGGTCCTGAGTTCAACCCTCGGCAGCACAGATACCATAGTGATGTCTGGATCTCTCTCTCTCTCTCTCTCTCTTCTCCTATCTTTCTCATTAATAAATACATCTTAAAAAAAAAAGAAATGTGGGGAGTCAAAAGTGGAATAAAACTTAGGACTTGCTAAGAAAGAATAGCAACAAATATGATATTCTGAAATGTCTAAGGTTAACATAAGTAATGTTTTGGAGGGAAAATACAGCCTCATATGCATCTGTTGAAAGTATGATTTTGTGATTATAGAGGTATCAAATCAAGCAGCTTATGATATTAACTTATAAGTGAGAGAAAACAAGCGAGAAAGGTAATGTCGCACTGAATTTACTTCAATAAAAGTACTAAAGCAATTGCGTAAACATGAACATCAATAGGGTTGATTATGAAGAAAAAGTCAATGATCAAAGCTATTGGCACGATCACTGAATATGTCAGTCAAGATAGATAGGCAGAAACTCATGAAGTAGAGGCAAAGTTAATAGAATAAGAAGTATCAGGGAGTTCAAAACCTGATAAAGACACTTTGGGCAAATAGGTTAAACAACAGAAATAATCTAAGAGGGGAAAAACGCATACAACAATAATAGTGTTACTATTCTCAATCTGCAGTTCTCCAAATTCACGTCATAAGCAGAAGTTAACTGAGTTGTGCACCTGGAGCTCTAGCCCCTCACCACTGACACTGTGAGCCGAGGTAAGTTAGGAGAAGCAGATAAGTATGTGTCCATCCTTTCCCAGCTCTGTCTGTTCTGTGGAGCAAAGGTTTGTGTGTGTATTTTGCTGCTTCCTTCAGAGATACAAAGGAAACTCTTTCTTGAAAGAAAAGGTCATATTTTCCATTACTCTTTGAGATTGGCAGGTAATTCTCTAACTTCAGTAGTCTGAATAAATGAGAAAAAAAATCACAGTTGCAATTCTAAACTGCAACTTCTAGATTTCTTATCAATAAATTAAAATGACGTCGATCTCTCATTTATTAGTTCGATGAGTTGATTCATTCAGAAGCATATTTGGAAGAAAACTGATAGGTATTAGTCATTTAGAATTTCAGAGTCTGGTGTGTACATTGAATTTTCGATGTGTGGACAAATATTGAAGTAGCAAGTTCATAAAAACACATGATAACAGAAGCCTCCAAAGCAAGAGGTGCTAGATGGTGATGGCGGCTCCATTCCAAAGGAGGTAATTGATCCTTTGAGGCCCCGCAGTGTCCAGTAGCTTGTGAGAACCTGATTTACCCATACTCCTCAGCAAGACGCTAGCCTGGCCCAAGCACACGCTGCTCACCTGCATCGTGACATGGAGAGAGCAGAGACCCTGTGGAGACTTTCTCCCTTTCTCATTGATAGGAATGTTGGAATCAAACACATACTAGCTCATGGTGCCACAGAAAAACAAAGGCACGTAAAGACTGCAAAAGCTTGTCATGAGACACAGAGTTGAGCTGAAAGTTCCTGCCCCTTGTAGTGCAGATCTCGGAGATGTATCAGATACCAACAGGCAACACAGATTAGTTGCACCCAGCCTTCTGCTTTCCTGTTTTTCTCTGAGCTGACTTTAGAGTCTGACTCTTGCCTTTGGTTCACAATCTCCAGTGTCACTTGCCTTTACAAGACATCCAGATAGTTTCAGAGTTTTTAAGTTATAAAATCTCTGAACACTTCAAAAATCTAATTTGTAGTCTTCCTTATAAAGGAAGGGTATATTGCTTAATAGATCCTCTTATATCTAAGAAATCACATAACTTATTGAAACAGCAAAGAGGAAAACTGAAAAGTTCTCTATCCAGCAAATTGTACATGCACTGAGGATTTGAAGTAGACTGTAAGAATACTGACCAACAGTTTCACTAGAGACATACTCAGTATTTCAGAAAAATATTTGGCAGATATTCAAAGGCTGGAGCACTGAAAGCCAAGGAAAGATAGTCTCAAGGAGCAAACGTCAGAGGCACTGGCCCCAGCTTCAGGAATGTCCAGTACTGTCAGTTTAAGGGACCAACTGCTCTAGTGAGAAATGGGACAGGAGAGAAGCAAGTAACTTTATACATAAGTTTCTCATCTAGGGCAGTGTGTTTTCTAATATAAAGACACATAGAATAGATATGGCATCGTATTTAATTCTGTACATAAGTTTCTCATCTAGGGCAGTGTGTTTTCTAATATAAAGACACATAGAATAGATATAGCATCATATTCATAACTTCTAGATCAATTCTTTATATATATACAAAATAATATTGAAAGATATTCTCAGAAATCTATGTGATTAAAAAAGTAAGGAATAGCTTTAAACACATGTAAGTATATAAAATTTTAGAAGCACAATCATTTTTCAAGACATTTCATATATTCTTGTGGATTAAAATAGGTAAATAACAAAATTGATATATTGAGTAAAGCATGTTAAGTTGATATTGTTTATTAAATGCTATGACACATGCAAACAAATGTCCTATCTTAGTTAATCCTTACCTTTATAATTGTAAGTTATTATTATTTGTAAGCACTTCTGGAGGATTAGTGGTTTACAGTAGACTTGTTGTCAAAGGGGTGCAATTTGCCAACACCCCTCGACAGTCTGCAACACACTCTTCCCTCCAACTTAAGTCCTTTATTCCACCATACTGCACCAGGACTTCAGAGCCCTGTCCACCCCTGCACTCCCCTCTTTGCTCATCCTTTGTTTGGCTTCAATACACTACACCCAGTGCAAGTTTCACTGTGATTTCCCTTTCTGTCCTTGCATTTAAATTGCACGGTAAGTGAGATCATCCAATACTGGTCCTGTTTTAGCTTATCTCAGTGAGCACGCTTTCAAATTCCATTAAGAGCTCTCAAAGGGAATGCGTTCATCATTTTTGACAGAAGAGTAATATTCCCTTGTGTAATATATATGTACACATACATATATATAATTATATATAGCATGTCTTTCTTGGCCACTCACTTGTCATCAGCTGTCTGGTTGTTTCCAAGTTTGAACTGCTACAGACTGTGCTACAATGAGCGTGACTGCGCATGGCTCTCTTGGACAAATGTGTTTGTTCCCACTGGCTAGATCCCTAGGAGAGGAATTGCTGGCTTATTTGGTATGTCCATTTCCAGTGTTCTGAGAATTTTCCAAACTGTTTTCCACATGGGTGAGTCCAGTAATTATTAATTTAAAACAAAACAGATTTGTGAGAAATTGGTTAAAGAAAATGTCACAGAAGGCTAGTATAACAAGACATGGGTGACTCAGATTGCTACATGAATGAATTTGATTTTAAAAGTTACATAATATATGGCGCCTATTATGCATTGTGTTGGGAAATGCAGCACTGCAAAGATACTGAGCAGTGATTGCTAGGGCACTGCTGAGGGGAAAGAGGCCCTGGGGGGTACAAGATGGAATCAGTAGGACAATGAGAGTATGGTATACGGTTCTGTAAAGGGAGGTCTATGTCATTATGGTAGATGCTCTGTAAAGGTAGGTCCATGTCATTATGGTAGATGGCTCTGTAAAGGTGGGTCCATGTCATTATGGTTGATGGCTCTTTAAAGGTAGGTCCATGTCACTATGGTAGATGGCTCTGTAAAGGTGGGTCCATGTCATTATGGTAGATGGTTCTGTTAAGGTAGGTCCATGTCATTATGGTACATGGCTCTGTAAAGGTAGGTCCATGTCATTATGGTGGATGGCTCTGTAAAGGTGGGTCCATGTCATTATGGTAGATGGTTCTGTAAAGGTAGGTCCATGTCATTATGGTGGATGGCTCTGTAAAGGTGGGTCCATGTCATTATGGTGGATGGCTCTGTAAAGGTGGGTCCATGTCATTATGGTGGATGGCTCTGTAAAGGTAGGTCCATGTCATTATGGTAGATGGTTCTGTAAAGGTGGGTCCATTTCATTATGGTAGATGGCTCTGTAAAGGTGGGTCCATTTCATTATGGTAGATGGTTCTGTAAAGGTAGGTCCATGTCATTATGGTGGATGGCTCTGTAAAGGTAGGTCCATGTCATGGTTGATGGTTCTGTAAAGGTAGGTCCATGTCATTATGGTAGATGGCTCTGTAAAGGTAGGTCCATGTCACTATGGTAGATGGCTCTGTAAAGGTAGGTCCATGTCACTATGGTAGATGGCTCTGTAAAGGTGGGTCCATTTCATTATGGTAGATGGCTCTGTAAAGGTAGGTCCATGTCATTATGGTAGATGCTCTGTAAAGTTAGGTCCATGTCACTATGGTAGATGGCTCTGTAAAGGTAGGTCCATGTCATTATGGTAGATGCTCTGTAAAGTTAGGTCCATGTCATTATGGTAGATGCTCTGTAAAGTTAGGTCCATGTCACTATGGTAGATGCTCTGTAAAGGTAGGTCCATGTCATGGTTATTGTTCTGTAAAGGTAGGTCCATGTCATTATGGTAGATGGTTCTGTAAAGGTAGGTCCATGTCATTTCATCTGGGTGGCAGGCGGTGGGAGCCAGAGCTTTTCTTGTGCTGGGGTGCATGGTAGATGAGCAGGGGTTAGGTTGGTGGTAGTATGCTGCCTAGGAGACATCAGCAAGCACTCTTGCTGAGCTTGCCATAGTACAGATAGTCCGCCATACACTGGTATGCGTGTATCCGCTGATCAGTATTCGCCACAAATTTCTCTGCTCTGTTGGCTCCGGTGGCCTTAGGAATCATGCTAATTAAGTGCTAAGTGGTTTTCTGGATAGAATTTCAGAATAGAAAAGGAACATTAAGGTAAAAACAGATTATTTGAATAAACTATGGACATTAGTTAATAATAATGTGCCAGTATTTTTAACTGTAGCAAATGAACTATAGCAATACAAGATGCCAGTGGTTGAGAAAACTGGAGGTAGGATTACTCTTTGTGCTATCTCAGTTTTTTATGTTCACATAATACTATTTAGAAATAAAATCTAACATGGGAGAGAAACTAACTCAGTTCATAGGGCACTCCCCTTGCCATGTGCAGCACCAGACAGGACTTACACCTTGGAGGCATCTCTTTCTCTATCAATATCTGAATAAAAAATAAGTGGTCCCAGAGCAGAGCAAGGCCCCAGCTTATGGGAAAAAATCTCTCTCTCTCTCTCTCTCTCTTTCTATATGTATATGTATATGTATATGTATATGTATATGTATATGTATATGTATATGTATATGTATATGTATATGTATATGTATATGTATATGTATATATGTATTAAAGTCATGGGCACATATTGAAAGGGCACAGAAAATAACTTTTTTTTCATTTATTAATTATTGGACAGAGAGAATTTCTTTTCAGGTGTGGGGGAAGGGCTTCCAGCTGTCATATCCACATCTTCCTGCTAGGAGAGCTGGGGTTTTCACAACAGCAATTTGGCACCATGGGTTGGCCATCTGGTTAAATTTTTGGGAAAAAAAAGTGTGCAACACTGCTGATAGACACTAAGAATTCAGTTACTTCAAGCATAATTCTCACTGTGTATCACTGATAGTTTACTTATAATCACTCATTCAGGTGGCAAACGCTAGAAGAAGAACTCATTCAGGTAATCATTTCATTATTTCCAAAGTTATTATCTTTGTCAACTTAATTTGAATGTTGGAAATACACACTAATATAAAGTTATAAACAATAAAAAGCCCTCAAATCAAAATTTTTGTATTCAGGAAAAGTTGCTATTCTGTATTTTTCTCTATGCTTTGTCACATGAAGATGTTCATTATAAATGCACTCTGGGTAATAGAGCTTATTGTTGAAGTAAGATTAAAATGCCAGAAAGCCCAAACTCATTCAATTTATGATCTACCTTGTTTTGCTAAATTATCTTACTGGTATTTAAATCAAACTTTTCTTTTTCAGGAAACTTCATGCTTTCTTAGATCTGATAAATGAAACATGATTATGACAAACTTGAATGCTATCACTTGAATTGTCCACTCTTTTCCAAATACAACTTTCTTCTTAGAATTTTTTCCTTAATCTTTCTTTCTTTCTTTCTTTCTTTCTTTCTTTCTTTCTTTTCTTCTTTTTATTTTTTTATTTATAAAAAGGAAACATTGACAAAACCATAAGATGTTTCTATTGACTACATAGAAAAGTAAAATTTAAACTGCAAGCATTTGACTCTTTTAGCAGATGAATAAAACTTTAGCTACAAAAATGTATAAAGTCTAGAAGTGAACATTATTTGTGGTTTATAGGAATTATTAGATATTTGTGGAAATCCTTAGTACTTGCACATGTAAAGTAAAAAATCCATTGGAATCATAAGACAAAATGATATTGAGACATTCCTTTAAAATTTTTTTAAATTTCTATATTGGGGGATTAATAGTTTGCAGTCAACAGCAACATACAGTAGTTTATATGTGTATAACACTTCCACATAGCAATACACCACCACTAACTCCTCCTCTGCCATCCTGTTCCAGGACCTGAAGCCTCCCCGCCCCACCCCAGGGTCCTTTACTTAGGTGCAATACACCAGACCCAGTCCAGGTACTGCTGTGTGTTTATGGTTCAACTTTTGTTTTTGCCTCCAGGGTTATTGCTGCGCTCAGTGCCTGCACCTTGAATCCACCGCTCCTGGTCACCATCGTTCCCCCTTTTGTTGCCCTTGTTGTTGTAGCCTTGTCGTGATTATTATTGTTGTCGTTGATGTTGTTCACTGTTGGAAAGGACAGAGAGAAATGGAGAGAGGAGGGGAAAACAGAGAGGGGGAGGGAAAGACAGACACCTGCAGACCTGCTTCACTCCCTGCAGATGGGGAGCTCGGTGCTTGAACCGGGATCCTTACACTGGTCCTTGCGCTTTGCACCACTTGCGCTTAACCTGCTGCACTACCCGCGGGACCCCCTAACTTTTTTTTCTTTGTAATTAGATTTGAGTCATTGAATATGCCCATAAAATTTAGATGGAAAAGAGTTCTGCCAATATTTTCTTTAAGTGTTTGATGGTTTCTGGCCTAACATTCAAAGGGGGCTGAAGTCACCTACTATTACTATGTTGCTGTGAATGTATTGCTGTAGCTGTCTCAGTATAAAATATATTTAATATTCTCATTTCAAATGTTTGTTTTTATTTTTTTATTTATTTTATTTATTTTTTTATTTAAGAAAGGATTAATTAAAAAAACCATAGGGTAGGAGGGGTACAATTCCATACAATTCCCACCACCCAATCTCCATTTCCTACTCCCTCCCCTGATAGCTTTCTCATTCTATATCCCTCTGGGAGCATGGACCCAGGGTCATTGTGGGTTGCAGAAGGTGGAAGGTCTGGCTTCTGTAATTGCTTCCCCGTTGAACATGGGCATTGACTGGTCAGTCCATACTCCCAGTCTGCCTCTCTCTTTCCCTAGCAGGGTGTGTCTCTGGGGAAGCTGAGCTCCGGGACACATTGGTGGGGTCTTCAGTCTAGGGAAGCCTGGCCGGCATCCTGATGACATCTGGAACCTGGTGACTGAAAAGAGAGTTAACATACAAAGCCAACAAATTGTTGAGCAACCATGGACCCAAAGCTTGGAATAGTGGAGAGGAAATGTTAGGGGGGTTCTCACTGCAAACTCTAGTGCACTTCTGCTTTCAGGCATATATTTTGCAGTAGTTTACGGATAGGTGTGAACATATGCTCTCTCTCACAGAAACTGGCGTATATCTAGATTTTGGGACTTTGTTAGAAAGTGAACCACCTGAGATGGAATTAGAGTATACTATAAAAGGAAAGGTCTCACCTGAGTAATGAAGCTGAAGGGTTGTCATTCCACACGTGAAGTCTCTGGACACAGTCTGAAGTGAAGCATGTTGAGGTGGCAATCATTGTGTTGGTTAGGTTGTGATCGGCAGATGCAATATTATTTGATATGGATTGGGAGAGGCATACGGGAAAGTGGGCCCTATCCAAGGGTTCCAGGACTGGGGGAAGTAGAGGATTTATAGTGGAGATGTGAGGTTCCTGCTGTCTTAGGGTTCAAAAAGACAATCGATAGTTAATGTTATCATCACATTGTTTGGTAATTGGGTTAACTTTGAAAAGTCCTTTTGTTAGGGTTTGCTGTACAGTACCCAGTATCTTGTATACAGCTGTGCTATTGGTTGCTTCTGATCTACTTGGTCTAGGCTTTTGAGAGAGTCTGCATATCAATTACACAGCCTATATATTGAAAAGATTCAGTTTGTGTTTTGAAAAACTTCGAGACATACAATTAATTTCCCCCTCTCGTATTAATTAATGTTGTTTTCGACAGGCTGTCTTCACAGGCGGGTAACAGATGACCAGGGACTCATGGTTGAGCTGTACGCAGTACCTCTTTATTCATGCAGGACGCAGCACAATCTATACCAAGCTAGACTAAAACTAACACAACTACCAACTAACTAAAATGAACAATGTTGTCCTTACATACTTTCCAAGTAGGGTATAAACAGGATGTGACATACAGAGGGTGGAGAGAAAAGTGACTGGTGAAAATCAGGGTGTGACAAGGAGAGGGGGTAGAGCAGGCAAGAATTCTACCACTGAACCACCAATGCCCAGGAGGGAGGGTGTGCTTTATGTAAATATAAAAGTGATTTATGTAAATAGACCGCAGCAGTGGTTATGTAAATAGAATACAGTAGTTATGTAAATAGAATACAGTGTTAATCAGGGGGTATTAAACTAATGAAACAGAAGGGGTTTTTAGACGCATACCAACAAATTAACTAGTGATTTATATGACTACATTTTACTAGGAGTGCACATAAATACCATTCCCACCACCAAAAGACTGTGACCCATCCCTCCCACCCACTCCCACCCCCCACTGGCCCAGGAAGCTGCAGGGTTTTTACTTTGGTGCCCTACTTACAATTTGGTCAGGTCCTGCTTTTAGTTTCCCTTTCAGATCTTCTTACTCAACTTCTGTTGATGAGTGGGATCATCCCATACTCATCTTTATCTTTCTGACTTAGCTCACTTAACATAATTCCTTCTAGCTCTGCCCAAGATGGGTCAAGATTGTTCTTGATAGCTGCATAGTAATAAATGTTTGTTTTTAATCACCATGTAAGTTTTGCTTGGTTTCCATACTGGAAGATTTATTTCACCAGTTCATTGTATTGTTGGATAAAGCATCAAGGAGGCATATGCCTCTATGTTGTGTGTGCTAATATTATTATTTGATTGCAAAGTACCCAGCACATTCATAAAATCAGCCGGAACTGAACATATACTATGAAGCAAATATGTATATATAATAAATCAGATATGAAATAGATGTGATTATATAATCACAACCCACTTTATATAATAACTAAATTATATACATGATGTACAACATATAAGCATAGTATAAATCAAAACAAAAAATATTATTGAGTGACCACTAGTGCTCAGTGATGGAGACAAGGTCTTTGATCTCTTTTTAAAAATACCTTTATGGGAGTCAGGAAGGCAAGGGTTAAAGGCAAGTGGCATGAAGCGCAAGGACCGGCATAAGGATCCTGGCTCGAGCCCCAGCTACCCACCTTCAGGGGAGTCGCTTCACAGGTGGTGAAGCAGGTCTGCAGGTGTCTGTCTTTCTCTCCCCCTCTCTGTCTTCCCCTCCTCTCTCCATTTCTCTCTGTCCTATCTAACAACAATGACATCAACAACAACAACAATAATAACTACAACAACAATAAAAAACAAAGGTGACAAAAGGGAAAATAATAAAAAATTATTAAAAATTATAATTTATTTATATTAGATAGAGACAGAAATTGAGAGAGGAGGGAGTGATAGGGAGAGAGAGAGAGAGGGGCCAGGAGGTGGCACACCTGGCTAAGCACTCACATTACAGTGAGCAAGGACCCAGGTTCAAGCCCCTGGTCCCCATCTGCAGTGGGAAAGCTTCATAAATGGTGAAGCAGGGCTGCACATCTATCTCTATCTTCCTCTTTCTCTCTTTCTCCCTTTCCCTCTCAATTTCTCTGTCTCTATAATAAATAAATAAAATAAAATGGCGGGGGGGGAGAGAGACAGGAAGACACCTACAGTCCTGCTTCACCACTTGTGAAGCTTTCACCCTGCTGGTGGGGACCCGGGGCTTGAACCCTGGGTACCTGTGATGTGTGCACTTAGCAAGGTGTGCTCCCACTTGGCCCCCAAACAAAACTGTATAAAATACCAATTTTAATGTACACTAGCAGATATAGACGTGCGTGTCTGATACAGTGTTATTGTAAATCTGAGGGCCATAAATTCCCATATTAAGTATTTGCAATGCAAAACCATTTAACATCCCAGTGGGAAATAAAATATTATTTTAAACCAATACATTTTAAAAAATGTATCGCCGTGGCCATGATGGTATAAATGTATCTTTTATTTTAGCATTTTCTGTATGCTAGATTAGAAATCTCTTTATGATCCCATGGACAAATGTCTCTAAATTTAGTGTGTGCATGGTGCAAATCGAAACACATGTTTATTGGTCTTGTGGTGAGGGGGTCTATTATTTACTGCCGACCTACCATGTCAGAGGCACTCCTGAAAGCTTCAGCAGCTTGGTGAGGAGTCGTGTGGCCTTGACAGGAAGTGAAGGCGGCGCCTTAGAAGTAAGTAGGGCTTCCTTGTGGGGCAGCCATCTTTGCTCAAATGGCCCAGAGTTTCCCTGAGGTGTGCCTTTTCATTTTCCAGGTTAAACGTTTAAAATATCAAAGAATGAAAAAAAAAAAAAACTATGAGGAATACTTAGAGTAACTGGGGGGGGGAGGGGAGAGCTTTTAATAATGAAACAAAAATCACCAATGAGTCCAGGAAATACCAAGATAGTTACGGCACACAGAACTTTTATGGTGGGAGGTGTAGAATTATGCCCCTATCATCTTTTGTATATCACTAATGAAAAATATAATGAAGGACCAGGCAGTGTTACACCTGGTTGAGCACACATGTTGCAATGCACAAGGCCCCAGGTTCAAGTCCCTGGTCCCACCTGCAGGGGAAAGGCTTCACAAGTGCTGAAGCAGGGCTGCAGGGGTCTTTCTTGCCCTCTCTGTCTCCCCTTTGCTTTTAACTACTTTCTGTCTCTATCCAGTAAATAAATAAAACACTAAGTACATTTATAATAAAAACGAGGGTATTTCTAGTAGTGCCAGATCACTGTTTCCCGAGCATTATCTTAGGCCTTAGCAAAGTTTGGAGGCGGAAGCTGAGGCCATAATGAAATGCTGTGCATGGTAATTGGCATGAGGGAAGTTCTGAGTCAAGGAGTCATGAACCCATGAAGATGATAATTCTGGTGAACAGAGGCACTGAAATGTGATAGTGAAGATGGTGGGGAAAACAGGAGACTCAGTAGAGAAGATATTTCAGCAAGTTGTACAATTTCCTTTCATCCTAACTGGACTTCATCACTCAGACAGAGGGACTGTGGGCGACACCAGAAAGCCAAAGCCTCCTGCAGAACGGCAGGTCCTGGGTGAGGCGGGCAGACTCGCAGGTACCACAGCACAGACTTGAGAAAGCATTTCCAGCAAGCTAACACTTCGCAGGCCACATTTCCTTAGTGCTTGTACGCTGGCTCCAGTCAGATCTTACTTGGACAGTAACTAAATATATTAGTAATTCCTTAAATCCAATAAAAGTAATGAAATTCAAAGAAATACTCTCTTAGGTGCTGGGAAATTGTGCATATGCATTCACATCTGCCATGTTTTCCCCTCAGGCTACTAGTTCCTGTGAGAGTTGGGACATTCTGGGAGTGCCTGTTCCGCCATGTTATGCCCTCAGGGCATTGTCTATATCCCCGCGATATTTGGAGTGCTTTGGTTACTCCTCCCCCCTCCCATTCTCACAAAAGCTGCTCCTATAAAAGCCTTTCTTCTTCCGCACCTCGTTCTCTTGCCAGCGCTTCACTCCGGTGTCCAGACGCAGGAAAGGTTACTGCGTGAGGCGGCCATTTTTGCTACCTCCACGTGGCCCAACCTGCCTCTCTAGCACCCAACTCTGAGGTGCCAGCGCAAATAAAGATTTGTGTTTCCTCTTCACTCCGGACCCCTCTCTCTCTCTTCTCCATGGCCCGTGCACAACAACACTTAGGGATAAGACATGACCAAAATAAAGAGAAACCAGTAGGAGTCTGAGAGAGAGCTCCTTGACTGGGAGGGGCATCTCCATGAATTTGGCGCAGGCATAGCTGCAGGTAAAGCAGGGGAGGTGCTAGGGGCCACTAGAGACTCTTCTGCTATGGTCACCTCCCCACTTCCTTCCTTCCGTATCTCCCTCCTTCTCTATCTTTTTCTCTATCTTTCAATCTCTCTCTTCCCTCTCTTTCTGAGTGAAAGAAACAGTCTACATAGGGAAAACTGCATATGTGAGGCTTTGATTATGATAAAAAATAAGGCAACCATTGCATTTAATATTTCAGAATGTTACAAGGAAAAGGCTGGTGTTTTTTCCCCCAATATTTAAAGGTTTGTCATGCATTATCTCAACAAAGAATTGAGGAGAGAGCATGATTTTCAGGTACTTTAAACTTTTACTTGGGAAATTGAGAACATTCACATGCTAGCACGAGAGATAGAGAGAGAGAGAGAGAGAGAGAGAAAGCACCAGTTTAGCACTTGCATGATGGTGAGAGAGAGAGAGAGAGAGAGAGAGAAGGAGAGGGAGAGGGAGAGGGAGAGAGAAACCACCAGTTTAGCACTTGCATGATGGTCTGGCTGAGAGAGAGCAAGCTTGCACAGCTTCCAGCTTTTTAAAATCTGAGCCCTGCCTTTGCCTTTCTAAGCCACACCTGTAACCAAGCTTATTTTGGGGGTGGTACTTTGTCCCACAACATCCTGATTTCCTAATTATCATTATCAGTCGTTATTAATTGTTGCTGTTACTATTATTTACAGGCTACTGTGGATTCATTTTTTTTCCTTTCCTGGTCCAGACTGAAAAAAAGAAAGAAAAGAAATACATCTAATTTGGTTATTGATACGTTTTAAGACACTTTGTTCTATGAAATGCACATTTCTCTGAGCACAGGCGCCTGTGTGTTCCTCTCTAACAGAAGCAAACGCAGTGGAGGCTGTCTAAACAGCCTCTTAGCTCTTCTCCTCCCTTTCCCTGAATGCCAGTTGCTGCAACCCATAGACCACTAGGATCCAACTGTGTTCCAGAGTCCTGGCCCCGGGGAGCAGCGGGCAAGTTTCAGGCTCGAACAACATGTTTCTAACAGGCAACTCCCCCTGTTGCGGTGGCCCAAAGGCAGGCTGTGGGCTTTGAGCAGGAGCAGGAGGGCACCCAAAACACAGACTCGCCTGATGGGACTTTGAAGCCTTGTCAGAGTTGGTGGAGTGCAGAAGCGTGTAGCAGAAGGCCCAGAGGGCAGCAGAGTCCCCTGGGCCAGGAGGCTTGCTGGGAGGTAGGCACAGTCCTCCCTTCACAGGTGTCCTGTGAAGATGAGGAAGGGGGCCGGGCAGTAGCACTGGGCTAAGCACACATGGTATGAAAAAGATGAGGAAGGTGTGTTTTCCTGATAGCTTGCCTGGAACCAGATACTGGAACACAGGAGAGGTGGGGAGGAGCACACACACCTGGTAGCTGCAAGCGTCACCTGCCTTCCAGCTGCCATTCTCAGCCTCAGCAGGCAGGGTTCACCAGCATGAAGCAGGGCAAAGACTAGTCTCCAATTCTACCCACGATTAAAAATAAAACATGCACGAAGCTGTTAAAATAGTTCTCAAGTTCTGGATATTTATTCTTTATGGTAAGCTATACTTCTAAGTGTTGGCTATCTTAAAACTTTTTTTAATCAATCCATTTTTTGATGAAAGAGAAACTTAGAGAGAGAGAGAGAGAGAGAGAGAGACCAGAGCACTGCTCAGCTCTGAGTTATGGTGGTGCTGGGAATTGAACCTGGGAGCACAGAGCTTCAGGCATGAAAGTCTTTTGCAGAACCATTTTGCTGTTTCTGAAGCCCCATGCAATATTTTTAAGATATTAAAATAAACCAAAAAATAATATAACTAAGACTTCCATTATAATACTTGGTTTGTTTGATTTTTATCTTGTTTACTTAATTTTTAAATTATCTTTGTTGGATAAAGTCAAAAATCAAGAGGAGAGAGGGAGATAAAAAGGAGAGAGACAGAGAGACACCTGCAGCCCTGCTTCACAAAGCTTTCCCCCTACAGGTGGGGACCAGGGGCTCTAACCTGGTTCCTTGTACACTGTAACATGTGCCCTCAGCCAGGTGCCATGCCACCACAGGCCCCTTGTCTGGTTTTTATACTATAGAACAAACACTCAGGAATTATTCAGCCTCAGGGGAAAATTTTGTTTAGGATTTCTCTCCCTGTCTTTTCAGATTTAGGTAGAAAACATTAATTTATATAGCATTATTCCAAATTTACAGTATAATTTCTGTTCTAGACATTAAAAATTAAATTAAATGTAAGAAGAAATAACAGAGGACATTTGATACATTACTGTGTTTCAGCTTAATGTATGGGATTTTAATCTTGAAAATATTGTAGGAATACTTTGTGGGATACTAAAAGTCATCTTGTTTCAAAAAGAATTCATCTCAGGATAGTGTCTGTTTATGAGATTACTTTTTTCGGAAAGTGTGTAACTGCCAATCGTTTGCCTGCTAATCTGATTGAGCAGAAGTCTGGTGCGAGCTCTGGGATGCTGGTGGCTCTCAGGGGCAGGAGCCCACTCTCCTGAGTCACTCCATGCACAGCAGGGTGGTGGGCAGTTGAAGTCAGTTTCTGCCATGGTTACATATTGTGATTTCTAAACAGTCTGCTAATCTTTGAGAATAAGAAAATGTGTCCTATCTAACAACAATAAATACATAAATATAATTAAAAATTAAAAAAGAATAAGAAAATGTGTAATTAAAAAACACATAAATTTAAGTAACTGGAAAATTAGCAATGAACCTGGACTTGTGAATCTAGATTGAATGTGTCACTCTGACTTCTGATCCAGGTGACCTTCAGATGTTCCTGCCTATGTCCCCATGAAAATTCACACCAGACTTCAGAGACAAAATGGGGTCTTGACTTGGAGGTAAACAGGTTGAGGTGGTCCGGTGGTGGCACACCTGGTTAAGTGCGTACATTACAATGAGCAAGGATGTGGGTTCAAGACCTCAGTCCCCACCTGCAGAGGGGAAGCTTTGCGAGTGGTGAATCAGGGCTGCAAGTGTCTCTCTGTCTCTCTCTCCCCCCTTCTTTCTTGATTTCTCTCTTTCATTATCTAAAATAACTAAATGTAGTTTTTAAAAGGAACAAAAGGGTTCACATAAGAAGCTTGTTGCCTTAGCATCTGCTGGGGCTCATGTGGGCTGGCTCCAGCCAGGAGGCAAGTTACTGATTCTCCCTCGCTAGCTCAAGGGCTCAGCAATACTGAAAGGAGACACCAGGGAGTATTCTGGTACAAACACTCATTTTATTTGGGGGTGGGCTTGGGTATATATAGATATTCAAACAAAGAACATTTTTCAAATACGTCAGAAATTACAGGTTTCTTAAAAGTCAGCTTGCCTCTATGGGAGGGGGCTGGTATGACAAGAATTGATGTGATACATAAAAGTCAAGACAATTCTTCTCCATGATGCAGGCAGGTTAATTATCCAAAGGCATTTGAAAGAAGCATAGGTGTTAAACCAGTAAGGTGAGATAGAAGATAAACAGGGATTGATATAAATCATAAATATCAAGGAACATAAGGAAATAGGGGTTTTGGGGTTTTCTCTGGTGTTTGAGATGTATGATAGAGTGTTTTAAAAAGGTGATTAAAAGGTGAAGTGGATGTGTAAACTTTGAGTGACTATGTGAACTTTGAGTGAACCTTAAAGCAGGCAGCCATGTGGCCTGCCAGCAGGGAGAAACTAAGTGGGAGAGGCCTGTAGTATTTCTGTGAGCTTGAGAGGCTAACAAGGAGAAACTAAGTCTGGGAGACTTTTCCCTCTTGGCTCATCTCTATAAGGAGAGAGGCTAACAAGTGGGGTGTCTTTCCAGACCCCCATCCGAGGATGGGAGAGCTCCCCTAAGCTCTACCAAGCTTTCACTTAGTCCTACAAGCATCAAACTTCATTTTTTTCTACATGCTTAAGATAGTCATACTTAAGAACAAACTGTAAACATACAGCTGAAAAACAGAAATGCATTTGTGGGAATTTCAGGGTAAACTGATTCATCAGAACTTCTTCAGAAACTCTTAGTCACATGTTCATGAATTTTACTAAAATTACCCATATTTTCCTTCCCATCCAAACTCCTTACACTCTCACTTTTCTCTGCATATTCATTTGTCTTTCATTCATTACTGATTTAATCAGCTATTCAGTAGGTATATAAAGCTCATGGTGTATATCATGAGTTCTCGGTGTCTTGAATGTCTTCTATATTTCTGACTAGCTCCTCCATTTAATTTTTTCCCAAGATTCGGTAAATGTGTCTGTATTTTGTGACAGTTTGCAGATGCTGTAGTTAGCACTTCTTTTCATTCAGTTATTTGTTTACAGTCATTTTGATATAAACTCCATGAGAATTAATGTGATAGCTGCTGTTGGTGCTAATTTATACCCTTTCAATAAATTTTTTTATGAAATATATTCTTCAGTAACAAGATCTATTTTGTGCTCATTCTCATTTGCCAAAACTATGCTATGTAGAGATATCATCAATATTTAACTGCTAAAATTTATTTGTTTATTCTACCAGTTTATATTTATCTAGAACTTTCTGTACTTTACTTTTTAAAATTTGTTATCTTTATTTATTGGAAAGAAACAGCCAGAAATCAAGAAAGAAGGATGTTGATAGAGAGAGACAGATACCTGCAGCCCTGCTTCACCACTCGTGAAGCTTTCCCCCTCAGGTGGGAACCAGGGGCTTGAAATCAGGTCCTTGCACCTTGTAACATGTGTGCTCAACGAGGTGCACCACCACACAGCCCCAAAGTTCCTGCACTTTTCGAAACGTGTGTTCCATCTATTGAGTGCCGGCCACTTTGTCCTCACCCTTGTTTTTGACATGCTTGCTTACCTGCCTCACTCACAGGCAGGATTTACAAACAAGGCGGAAACGGCAAATCAACTGGAATGTGGACTGGACATGGTCTGTTGTGATTGAAGCATGAGAGAGGGAGGAGGGGGCATGAGGAGGCATTGGCAGCACAGGACCCCACAGGAGAGAAGACCTGGGTCTTTGGAGGAAAACAGCTGAAATGGTGATGGGACTGGGGTTCAGACAAATATCACAGAGAGAAGAGAAATGGGCTTGTGGCCATTTTCAAACATGACTCCTCTAGTAAATGAATAAAAGAAAACAGGAATGACTATGGTCAGTCTGACCCATTGACCAATGAGTCATTAAATATCTTCTCAAAGTTATGACATAAGGCATAAGACAGGTTTTTGGTTTTTTTTTTTTAATAGATCTTGTTCTTACATTATAATAAACAGTTTCAAGTGAGAAAGAGATGTCAGATCACAATTCTGGCATACACTAGTCTTTCTGAGTGGATAAATACAATGGTGACAACAGGGAGAAGACAGAGAAGCCAGAGGAGGAGGGGGCCAGGTACTGTCCAGGGCAAGGGACAGAGTGCACTTCCACAGTGGGTGTGGGGTGGGAGAACTACCAAGGACAGTTGCTTGTTTGATGGCAGCAGGGACTAACTGCAGACATGAGAGTCACAGCAAGGTGAGATATGTCTAGATGTGTACCTGATGCTAGTGGCAGCAAGACTGTGCCATATACATTCTGGAGAGGTGGAGGTGGCTTGTGGGTGGGTGAGAGATGTGACTGTATGTTGCCTGTCCCTTTCTAAGCAGAGTCCAGCCAGCTAGCAACTGTCAGCAGAAAGGCAGGGTGATTAACAAGACAAGTTACGTTTATGCCATGGTTACATGTGGTGCTGGGGGTGGGGCTCAAAGCTGGACTCTTGGGCAGGCAAATCCTGCCCTCCACCTGAATTCTAGTCCTAAATTCCCAAGTAGTTAGTTAAAGAGCTAGGATGGTCTTGTAGGGAAAAAATCAATAAAAATACAGAGATGATAGGTGTCCTGCCAATATAATTTATACTGGAGTTTAGACAGCCCTAAGAAAACCTTAGCAGGCCGGATACAGAAAGATAGGGACATGTTAGTTAGGACTTAATGAGCTAATACACAATTAAAGAGGTTAGGAATAAGGAAGGGTAAATAAATGAATTATGAAGCAAAAGATAGTATCACTTAGGATTCTTTACTTTGATGAATTTTTTAATATTAATCCAAAATGAAATAATGTTGGCTTGTTTCTTACAGCTTTGAGAGCTCACGGTCAATCATTGTGTGTGTGTGTGTGTGGTTAGTGGAGGCAGTGGCTTTTTGTCATTATTATAAAATTATTCAATAAATAAAGGACTAGTTAAAGAAATTATCCAGTGCCTTGAATTAAGTCATCATGTCCTGTTTGCATAATCACATATTTTGTCCCTCTACAAAGTTCTTACAGACTAAAAGAGAGCTTAGTCACGTAAAAATAAACTAAAAAATTCAAAGATCCATACAAACATATATTAAAATCCACACATAGATGCAAATAAAAGAGGTATTTTTTTTATCAGTAACAGATTCAAAAGACCTATAGGATAACAATGTTTTGTGACTATTAAAAGATTAAATTTGGGGACCAGGCAGTGGTGCCGCTGGTTAAGTGCTCACATTACAATGTGCAGGGACCTGGATTCCAGCCCCTGGTCCCCACCTGCAGGGGAAAAACTTCATGAATGGTGAAGCAGGGCTGCAGGAGTCTCTCTCTCTCTCTCTCTCTCTCTCTCTCTCTCTCTCTCCTCTCTGTCTCCATCTTCCCTCTCAATTTCTGTCTCTATGCAACAAGTAAATATAAGTAAATGAAATTTTAAAAGGAGTAAATTTGGCATAAGCACTCACAGTTCTACAGCTTAGTTAAGAGTCCTGGGGACCCTGCCCAACCTCTGCAGTGCCCATAACTAAGTGAGAACACTCTGCTAGAGCGCTGTCTTGCAGGCCACACATCAGAGTTCTTACCTGACTTCATCCATGTGGTCATTATAAAGAAGATGGTTTCGAGTATTTAAGGAATGATATGACATTAATTTTCAGTGAGTGTGTGAAAATGACCATGAACTGGAAGTGAGATTTCCTAGGAAATGCCATGACATATTTCTTTTCTAACTGCACGATTAAGTTCAGAAATGAGCTAGATTTCTTTTTTTTTTAAATTTTTTATTTAAGAAAGGATTAGTGAACAAAAGCATAAGGTAGGAGGGGTACAACTCCACACAATTCCCAACACCCAATGCCCATAACCCACCCCCTCCCATGGTAGCTTTCCCATTCTCTATCCCTCTGGGAGCATGGACCCAGGGTCGTTGAGGGTTGCAGAAGGTAGAAGGTCTGGCTTCTGTAATTGCTTCCCCGCTGAACATGGGCGTTGATTTCTTAAACTGAGGTATCTGCCAATTCTTTTCAAAGGAAATTATAGAAACGGAGTATACGATTATGTGTGGGTGTCTTTCTATATGGAGATGTAATTGGAAAGCATTTTGAAATCACTACTTAGTGAATTTTTAAACATCTAACTCTTTTCAATTACTGCCAAAAACAAGAAGTATTTGAAGCAGAGGAGATTCCAGAAGTGCTGAACTGATAAACATTTTCTGGCTTAAAAAAATTAAAAAGGATCATATCAAGTTCATGAAAAACTTAAGTTGTATTTTAATTAATTGATCTTTTCACTTAAAAACTTACATAACAGGAGTTGGGCAGCAGTGCAGTGGGTTAAGAGCATGTGCCGCAAAGAGCAAGGACTGGCTTAAGGATCCAGGTTTAAGCCCCCGGCTCCCCACCTGCAGGGGAGTCGCTTCACAGGTGGTGAAGCAGGTCTGCAGGAGTCCCTCTTTCTTTCCCCCTCTCTGTCTTCCCCTCCTCTCTCTATTTCTCTCTGTCCTATCCAACAACGATGACATCAATAACAACAATAGTAACTACAACAATGAAACAACAAGGGCAACAAAAGGGAAAATAAATAAATAAATGTAAAAAAATAAACTTTAAAAAACCCTTACATAACTAGGAATAATAGAGTAAAACATGGATTTTTCAAATAGTTCTTTTAAAATATTTTATTTATTTTTGTATTAGACAGAGACAGAGAGAAATGAGAGGGGAGAGGGGAGAAAGAGGAAGAGAGACAGAGAGACACCTGCAGCCCTGCTTCACAGCTCACAAAGCTTTCTGCGTGCAGGTAGGGACCAGGGGCTTAAACCAGGTCCTTGTGCACTGTGATGTATACACTTAACCAGGTCAGGTGTGCCACTCCCTGGCCCCAGTGGAATATGGATTTTTAACTTGAATTCATTAATGAATGTTTTGACTGAGAGGAGAGAGAAACAGAAACAGAGAAAGAGAGAGAGAGAGAGAGAGAAAGAGAGACTAGAACAATACTTGGCCATACATGGTGCCAGGGATTAAACCTGGGGACACTCCAATCCCACAACACGCAGGCACACATGCGCCACACGCGTGGGCATGGAGTATAGTCTCTTGGAGTCATCTCCCCAGCCACAGAATTTTCACAGTAATCCCAGGGCTAAGCAGTGCTGCACCTGGTTGAGTGCACACAGAATGCACAGGACCAACCTGCAGGCCCCAAATTCCCACCTGCTGGGGGGCTGCTCACTAGTGTGAAGCAATACTGGGGGTATCTCTCCTTCCCTCCTCAATTTATCTGTCTTGTCAAATTAATTATAATATGTAAATTTAGAGAATTCCTGGCAGGAAGTGTATGTGTCTGGTTCATACCTTACATGTAATGATTTTGAGAACAAAGCAAGTATTTCCAGTCTATGTAGCTCTAGGAATTTTTTCATTTGATAAAAAAAAAATTTACAGTGAAACCTTTCAAGAAATAGATTGTATCCAGAAGGAGAATTCAGAAATAAATCATCATATAACAAAAAACTGAAAGCGTTAACAGCTCATTAAGGAAGCAGGCCAGTGATAATGTTTTTATGATCTTCTATTGGCTATAGCACAATAATTTAATTTCATAAGACTGAGTGTAAAGAAATGGAAGGTAGGAGATCATCTGGGACCACAAGACAGGACTAGAATGACTCCAGGAACACACCAAATCACCAAGGAGTGCAAATACGTGTGGCTCATGGATAGAGAGGAGCCTAAGGAGAGATTGGGTGGCTGAAAACAGTCTGACAGTTTACCAGTTGAGGCACCACCTCCAGTCTGTTTCACCAACAGAAAGACAGCAGAAGGGAGGAGAGGACTACCCTAAGGCTCATCAAATGCAACTGTGAGTCTCCATTGCCACTACCCTCAGAGGCTGGAGGCCCTCTACTGACATCTGGGAACAGAGAACTGACCAGGAAACTCAGGAGATCTACACCTTGGTGGTCTAGCAGTGAGACTGTGTGGTAGGAGCCTTTCCATGTTATTCTCCTGATGAGAACATGGTGAATAATTGCCTCAGAACTTACAGATTATAAACAGGACTTGTTTAGAAACTCACAGGGGCCAGCAGTGCTGCCAGGCTTGGCAGAGAAGTTCAGTTGAGCCTTGAGCTTTGGATCATTGTGGTGTGAGAGTCTCTTTGTATAACCACTGTATTATCTCTCCCCCACCCTGCTTTATCTCTTGGTCAGAGTGAGGGATTAAGCTAAGAAGCCTACTTATAGTTTCAAAGCCCTAAGGCCCCCATAGGCTACAGGGAAGAAAAAGAACAAAAGAGGTTTTTAAGCCACTGTGATCTAACTCAGGTACTAAAATAATTTTGAAACAACTGTCAATTTCCACAACTGTGAACCTTTTAAGTACCTTACTTAGACACAAGTCAATCCAGGCAATAATGATAAATAATTTGAAAAGTGCTGAGAGAAGGACTTCATAACATACTATATAGAATGGTTAAACCAATAAGAAGAAATATTGGAGAAATGAAGCAGGACAGGAGTCCAAATAAATACCCACCAAAGGTTGAAGTACAAAATAATGAGGTCAACATCCAAACACTAGTTAAGGAAAGAATCACAGGGGTGAGTAAAGAGTTTGAAAGAATTGTCATAAGAAATGAAGAAACAACTAAGGAGACTCTGGAAGAAAACACTAATTATCTCAAGGTTATTAGAGAGCTAAAAGCTGAAATAGCTAAGCTAAAAACACAACTAGCTGAACACGCTAAAACAGTATCAGAACAGGGTAACAAAATAGATGAACTCCAGAAAACAGTAGAGGGCAGAGAGAATAGAATTAATGAGGCTGAAGACAGAATTAGCAAGATCGAGGATGAATTAGAGACAACTAAAAAAGAAGTAGGAGATCTCTAAAAGAGATTAAGAGATGCTGAAAACAACAACAGAGTCCTACGGGATGACTTCAAAAGAAACAATATACACATTATTGGCTTACCAGAGGAAGAAGGAGAGGGAGGGTAAGAAAGCGTTCTTCAGGACATAATAGCTGAGAACTTCATAGTCTAGACAACATCAAAGACATAAAGGTTCAGAAGACCAGAGGGCCCCAAACGGAATTAACCCAGACCTGAAGACACAACGACACATCATATTTAGAATGGAAAGGAATAAGGATAAGGAAAGTCTCCTGAAGGCTGAAAGAGAAAAACAAAGAGTCACCTACAAAGGAAAGCCTATAAGGTTAACAGCAGACTTCTCCACACACACACTATAGGCCAGAAGAGAATGGCAAGCTATCTATCAAGTGCTCAGTGAAAAAGGCTTTCAACCAAGACTACTGTATCCTACTAGACTGTCATTCAGACTAGATGGAGGCATACAACCTTCTCAGACAAGCAACAGTTGAAGTAATCAACTATCACCAAGCCTGCCCTGAAAGAAGTTCTGAAAGGTCTCCTATAAACAGACCACCATAAATATGTCATCTATCAGAACACTCTAAAAATCTATAAAAATGGCATTAAAATATCTTCAATCTTTGATATCAATAAATATCAGAGGCCTGAATTCACCTATTAAAAGGCACAGAGTAGGAAGATGGATCAGAAAACACAACCCGACAATATGCTGTCTACAGGAAACACACCTAACTCAACAAGACAAACACAGACTCAACATGAAAAGATGGAAAACTATCATACAAGCCAATGGCCCACAAAAAGGGGCAGGAACAGCTATTCTCATATCTGATATGATAGACTTTAAAAGAAATAAAATTTAAAAAGTTAGAGATGGACATTACTTAATGCTCAGAGGATCAGTCAATCAAAAGAGCTTTATAATTATTAACATCTATTGGGTACATAGATGTTAATAATTGTAAAGCCATCGAAATACATCAAACATCTACTGAAAGAGCTACAGCAATATATTCATAGCAACACAGTCATAGTAGGAGACTTCAACACCCATTCTCTCAACTTGACAGATCATACAGGCAGAAAATCAATAAAGACATGAGGGAACTAAATGAGGAGATAGATAAACTAGAACTATTGGACATTTTCAGAGCCATTCACCCCAAGACAGGAATACACACTCTACACAAGTCCACATGGTTCATTCTCAAGGATAGAACATGCTAGGCCACAAAGACAGCACCAGCAAATTCAAGAGCATTGAAATCATCCCAAGCATCTTCTCAGACCACAGTGGAATTAAACTAACACTTAACAATCAACAAAATATAATTAATAGTCCCATATTGTGGAAGCTGAACAGTGTACTACTTAACAAATACTGGGTCAAAGAGGAAATAAAGGAAGAAATCAAAAGGTTTTGAGAGTTCAATGAAAATGAAGACACAAGCTATCAAAATATTTGGGACACAGCTAAGACAATACAGAAAGGGAAGTTCATATCCATACAAGCACACATTAGGAAACAAGAAAAAACACAAATAAACAACCTAATTGCACATCTTAAAGACCTAGAAGAAGAAGAAGGAAAAAGGAATCCTAAAGCCACCAGAAGGACAGAAATCACTAAAGTTAGGGCAGAAATCAATGACATTGAAAATAAGAAAACCATACAAAAGATCAACAAAAGTAAATGTTGGTTATTTGAAAGAGTGAACAAAATCAACAAACCTTTAGCCAGACTCACAAAACAAAAAGGAGAGATGACCCAAATAAATCAGATTGTCAATGAAAGAGGAGATATCACAACAGACACCGCAGAAATGCAACATATCATTTGAGGCTTCTATGAAAAACTATATGCCACCAAGCTAGAGAACCTGGAACAAATGGATGATTTCCTAGATACCTATGAAGAACTTCCAAAATTAAGTAAAGAGGAACTAGATAACATGAACAAGCTCATCACAGCTAATGAAATTAAAACGGTTTTCAAAAAACTTCCCAAAAATAAAAGTCCTGGACCAGATGGTTTTACAAATGAGTTCAACAATACCTTCAAGGAAGAACTAATATATCTACTTTTAAAAGTCTTCCAGAAGATAGAAGACACTGGAATATTCCCTTACAGCTTCTATGAAGCCAACATCACTTTGATACCAAAAGTAGACAGGGACACAACCAAAAAAAAGAAAGAAAAGAAAAAAAAAAAGAAATCTACAGACCAATATCTCTGATGAACATATATGCTAAAATACTGAACAAAATTATAGCCAACAGGATACAGCAGTATATTAAAAAGATTGTTTTCATCATGATGAAGTGGGGTTTATCCCAGAGATGCAAGGTTGGCTTAATATACATAAATCAATCAACGTGATCTACCACATCAATAAAAGCAAGACCAAAAACCACATGATCATATAAATAGATGCAGGAAAACCTTTGACAAAATACAACATCTCTTTATGATAAAAACACTACAAAAAATGTGAATAGATGGAAAATTCCTCAAGATAGTGGAGTCCATATATAGTAAACTTACAGCCAACATCATACTCAATGGTGAAAAACTGGAAGCATTTCTCCTCAGATCAGGTACTAGACAGCGTTGATCACTATCACCATTACTATTCAGCGTAGTGTTGGAAGTTCTTGCCATAGCAATCAGGCAGGAGCAAGGAATCAAAGGGATACAGATTGGAAGAGAAGAAATCAAACTCTCCTTATTTGCAGATGACATGATAGTATACATAGAAAACCCCAAGGAATTCAGCAAGAAGCTTTTGGAAATCATCAGGCAATACAGTAAGATGTCAGCCTACGAAATTAACATTCACAAGTCAGTGGCATTCCTCTATGCAAACACTAAGTTAGAAGAAGTTGAAATCCAGAAAGAAATTCCTTTTACTATAGCAACAGAAACAATCAAATATCTAGGCATAAACCTAACCAAAGAAGTGAAAGACTTGTATACTGAAAATTATAAGTCACTACTCAAGGAAAGTGAAAAAGACACAAAGAAGTGGAAAGATATTCCATGTTCATGGGTTGGAAGAATTAACATCATCAACATGAATATATTACCCAGAGTCATATACAAATTTAATGCTATCCCCATAAAGATCCTAACCACATTTTTAAGGAGAATACAACAAATGCTACAAATGTTTATCTGGAACCAGAAAAGACCTAGAATTGCCAAAACCATCTTGAGAAGAAAGAACAGAACTGGAGGCATCATACTCTCAGATCTCAAATTGTATCATAGGGCCATTGTCATCAAAACTGCTTGGTACTGGAACATGAACACACACACTGACCAGTGGAATAGAATTGAGAGCCCAGAAGTGAGCCCCCACACTTATGGACATCTAATCTTTGACAAAGGTGCCCAAACTATTAAATGGGGAAAGCAGAGTCTCTTCAACAAATGGTGTTGAGAAAAATGGGTTGAGACATGCAGAAGAATGAAACTGAATCACTGTATTTCACCAAACAAAAAAGTAAATTCCAAGTGGATCAAGAACTTGGATGTTAGACCAGAAACTATCAGATACTTAGAGGAAGATATTGGCTGAACTCTTTTCCACATACATTTTAAAGACATCTTCAATGAAACAAATCCAATTACAGAGAAGACTAAGGCAAGCATAAACCTATGAGACTACATCCAACTAAAAACCTTCTGCACAGCAAAAGAAACCAATACCCAAACCAAGAGACTCCTCACAGAATGGGAGAAGATCTTTACATCCCATACATCAGACAAGAGGCTAATAACCAAAATATGTAAAGAGCTTGCCAAACTCAACAATAAGAAAGCAAATAACCCCATCCAAATATGGGGAGAGGAAATGGGCAGAATATTCACCACAGATGAGATCCAAAAGGCCTAGAAACACATGATAAAATGCTCTAAGTCTTTGATTGTCAGAGAAATGCAAATAAAGACAACAATGAGATACCACTTCACTCCTGTGAGAATGTCATACATCAGAAAAGGTAACAGTAACAAATGCTGGAGAAGTTGTGGGGTCACAGGAACCCTCCTGCACTGCTAGTGGGAATGTCAATTGGTTCAACCTCTGTGGAGAACAATCTGGAGAAGGCTAGAAGTGGACCTGCCCTATGATCCTGCAATTCCTCTCCTGGGGATATATCCTAAGAAACCCAATAAACCCATCCAAAAAGTTCTGTGTACACATATGTTCTTAGAGCACAATTTCTAATAGCCAAAACCTGGAAGCAACTCAGGTGTCCAACAACAGATGAGTGGCTGATCAAGTTGTGGTCTATATACACAATGGGTATATACCCAATGAGTATATATACTCAGCTATAAAGAATGGTAACTTCACTGTTTTCAGCCAATCTTGGATGGACCTCAAAAACTTCATGTTATGTGAAATTAACCAGTAACAGAAGGTTGAATATGGAATGACCTCAGTCTCAGGCAGAAGTAAAAAATTGATTCCCCAATCAGTAATAATAATAAAAAGAAATAAAAAGTAGAACTGAGAGTAAGATTGATAAACAAAGGGGTAACCTTAATTGAGAAGACAGAGAAAGACTGAATATAAACAAAACAATGATAATGATAAATGCTGGGAGTGGATTATGTGGAAGTGAAATCCAAGCCACATGTCATTGTGATCACTACAAGTGATAATCGCCTATGATGATGTATTATTTCAATATAGCACATGTACAAGTGCAAGTTGTGACTAATTTATAAATATTCTACTAGAGGAACAGAATTAGTGTATTAATTAGTGTATTCAAGCACTCAGTGACAGTTTTCCCTTAATTTAGTGAATTACTTTAATATTCAGCTCTACAGTGTAGGAGAATGTCCATGTATCAGTCAGCTACTCTCAAGGTATTCTTAAATAGCCCTACCAAAAACACACTAACAGGACATATGAAAGATGTCAAGTAAATGTGAGCAAGTAAAGAAATAAAGAAGGGGGAGTCGGGCGGTAGCGCAGTGGGTTAAGCGTACATGGGGCAAAGCACAAGGACCACGATAAGGATCCCGGTTCAAGCCCCCGGCTCCCCACCTGCAGGGGAGTCGCTTCACAGGCGGTGAAGCAGGTCTGCAGGTGTCTGTCTTTCTCTCCGCCTCTCTGTCTTCCCCTCCTCTCTCCATTTCTATCCAACAACGACATCAAAAAAAAAAAAAAGAAACAAGAGCAACAAAAGGGAATAAATTAAAAAAAATAATAAAAAATAAAGAAGGGCAGGGGCGATAGCATAATGGTTATGCAAAGAGGCTCTCATGCCTGAGGCTCGAAGTCCCAGGTTCAATCCCATGTACCACCATAAGCCGGAGCTGAGCAGTGCTCTATTTAAAAAAAAAAAAAAAAAGATATAAAGAAAGAAAAACAAACCGAGTCAAATGAAGACCAGTGCTTGGACATGAGCAGCAGAACTGAGACTGACAGGGGCTGGAGTGACGTGTGAACTTCAAGGGTGGGAGTCCGGTGGACGTTGGTCGAGGGGTGTTGGTGCTTTGCTGGGATATGGTTCGGCAGCATAACTTGAAGAGACGTGGAATTATACTTCTAGAACATTTGTGGTCTTCCAAATTAAGATTGTTTTAAGAACAAATAAAATGAACAGAATTAAAGAAACAAAGAAGAAAACCCCAGTTCCACTGAGGAGTGAAGACCAAGACCTTTTGCAGGATCCACAACCATAAGGCCCATCGTCACTGACTGTTCCCACCGGGTTCCGTGTTTCTCTAGTCTGGGGGGAGTGCTGGTCTGCTCTTAGTCTTTTCCCCACAGACCTTTTGTTTATAACACTTAAGTGATTCTTTGCCTCTTAGCATTAAGACAAACAAAATCCTTAAGTTTTTTCAACGAGATCTTTTTTTTCTCTAAGTTTTGAGTTCACAGGTCTAAACTTTGAAATTATTATTTCACATCTATTTCTCATTATCTTTGACTTCCCTTTGTGGAGATCTGGAGGAACCCACCTATGAAAGAAAGATGAGAAAGAGCAATGTGCCTTGGGCACATGAAAGTGGAGAACTGCCTGTATCTGGTTTTTGATACCCACATGTGTTCCTCAATGCAGACTGAGGCATGTGACCAGATCAGAAAGCCTTCGTAGGCAATACTATTTATTATTTCACCTATTTGAGAAATTGTATATCCTCTATTAAAAATGGTTTATATATTTTGAAATACACTAATGTACAATAGATATCAATATTTAAATGATCTGCTTTGAAAAGTAAAGCATAAGTCCTGTGAAAAACTAAAGTTAGAAGTCAAATACTGATTCACAGACCAACAAGATAACATACCTGGGAAAAATACTTACTTTGCCATGTGTGCGACCCAGACTTACGACTGGAACTCAGGGGAACTTTGGTTGTAGTCTCCCTGTCATTCTCTCTCTCTCTCTCTCTCTCTCTCTCTCTCTCTGTGTGTGTGTGTGTGTGTGTCTCTCCCTTTCTATTTGGAGAAAAAGTCAGGTTGGGATGTTGAAGTTCTGTGATGATCAAGAAATGATAATTATGAGAAGGTAAATGCAACGGACCGCTACAGAGGAGGAGCAGCAGGAAGGATCAGGGAACTCAGGAAGGCGACCACCCAGTGGGTCAGGAGTCGGCACAGGGAGAACAGAACACACCACACTCTGTTGGAGGGTGAATATGAGCTCAATTTTTATTCAGCCAGTGAGATTATATATCTTTCAGTCTTACTTGAACAATATCTGAAACAGAAAGTAAAGCTCATTTTTTGACTAGATGGCCTTGCGATTTTACACAAAAAAGTTGTACTTCATGGGGTGATGTATTTCTGAGTAATAGGCATAGCAGATAGTATTTTATGTAGAGTTTTAACATATTTCATAAGAGGAGGTGAGTAAGTATTACTAAGAATTTTTCCTAAAACTTTATGTATTTGATGACCCATAACTTCGTCCACCTCATTTCCTGTTCATCTGTATCTAATCTGGGAACGGGCTGTTCATCCCCGATTACACGGCATCATTACCATGTACATAATGAAAACAATCATCAGAGTTTCCAATTTAGATCTGCTCAGAATGCCAAGACCCACTCCCAGAATTCTTCCTCCTTGAAGAGAGTTTTCCTGGGTGCTGACCCTGTCAGACCTGTGGTTCTGGAGTTGAGTGGGGCGTGGCAGGTAAATACTTGGTTTTCCTAATTTTAGGACAAATGAACTTGGTACCTTTATCCACATTATAAAGATAAAGAAATTGAAGGTCACTGCAATTAGTGGCATAACTGAAATTACAAATACAGTCTTAAGTTTGGAACTCTAAACCTTAAGTTTTTTATAATATACTAGGCCTCTTTGTGGCTTTACAGCAAGCCCAAGAATCTAGGTGACAATGCTTAAATAATGAACACTTCACCTGTGAAAGTATCACTATATCACTGTTCAAAAATGTAGATTTTAATTATTATTGGACAGGACTTGACCAGTGGATGGTGGAGAGACCTAGAAATTGTTGATCTAGTTCTGTCAAAGCAGCTCCTATATATGTTAATATATCTTAATGTATAGTCATATATAATTAAACACACTTAAATATAACCTCTGTGATTATACATTACACAAATGTGGCATAGTATACAAAGCCATCCATATATGATAACAATATTTATATATTAATTTTTAAATCTTTTCCACCAGGATTATTACTGTAATCATGTAGGTATCAGTCCAGTACTTCCAGTGCCCTTAGTTTTTCCTCTTTTGATAGAGAATAAGAGAAAGACAGAAGTAGGGAGATAATCCAGAGAGGAGAGACACCTGCAGCTCTGAAGCTTCCAGCCTGCAGGTGAGGTCTAGGTGCTTGGACATGGTAGTGTGTGCGCTCTGCTAGGTGAGCCACCATCTGGACCCATGCTGATAATTTGTTTAATAAAATGTCCTATGCACCCCCTCTCATAATAGCCTTAGTTCTCGCCGAATCTTAGAGACAGATTGGCAGTGGTAGCGACCGCTCTTCCAATTATTGTTCTGAGCTATAGTGCTTTCACAGTGCAAGTGTATTACAAAAGAAAGCACAGCATTTTGAAGATGTTAACTTATTGCACCTCCCCCGAGCATCCACAAGGGCATGTGGGTTCCCTGTCTTAACACTAATGAAAAGGAGCAAATAGAATTTGGTCTCTAGCATGAAGATATTTTTCACCAGACATACAGATGAAATTGATTTTCAACAACTATAAATGATGTTTTCTTTTCCCCAGTTCATAAAGTAATGATTTTTAAAGTCTACCACATGCCCAAAAGTTCATGACTTCAGGAATCTCCCAGGTCTCCTTTTATATAGAGAAATGTTATTTGTATAAAACTGTCTTTAAAGTATTCCCTGAATATAAATATAGCAGATAAAATTATCTGAGAATCTATTTCCATCCTGGTCTTTTGATTTTTAAGTGTTATGAATTACTAAATGAATAGATAAATGTAAATTAGGTTTTAAAATATCTGTTCCCTGATGGTGTCTGTTTCAATGTGAAGACTAGAGATTTACAACCCATAAAAGTCAGGTGATGGGGGAAAATGTTTATCTGCTGGCTCTTATACAGAGGAAGATAATATCTATCATCTCTACAATTTCTGTCTTCAAAGACCTTACAAATATGCAAATCTCACTTAGTTTTCAGTTCTCTCTGCTGTCTGTAAAGTGCCCTGGAGACACCAGGAAATCAAGTAGATATAGTTCAAAACGAAATGTGTGTTTAAAAGAAGCAGGAGCAGCAGAACCCAGGCCCTAGCAAATCCAGTAACATAGCATAACGCAACAGTTACAGTTTAGCTGCCCAGACAGACATGCTGTGAAAAGAGCAGAGCTTGTTCAGCGGGACTGAAGTAAGAGACCAGGGGCCTCTGAACAGCAAGGGAGAAGCTGCTCTCTGTGGGGAGCGCCCCAGCCCAGCTGAGGACCTCAGAACTCAGGCGTAGGCTGGATTCTTCGTGACCGCTTCACTGTCTCTCAACAAAACTGGTTACAGAGCTTTAATCTTTTCTCCAGAGGGTTATCTCTGACTTAGTGACTACCCTGCTTCTTCTTCTAGCATTTGCCCTTCTTCCGTAGCCAGTCAACAGCATCAGGTGGAGCCTGATGTAGAGTTTCGAGACCTCCTTTGAATCTGGAGAGGTGGCAGTCGTTGACTATGTGGGTCATAGTCTGTCTGTAGCCGCAGGGGCAGTGACGACCCTAAGTAGCCTCCGTATATGACAGTTTGTTTTAGGCACTTTGAATTTCCTATAAAATTTGCATGTATCTGTCTATATGCCTGAGAGAGTGAATCACACACACACACACACACACACATACAAACACACACACACACACACCTTAGTTGATCCTTTTTCTTCGTCCTGTATCTATTGGAATGGCTACTGTTATAAACCCATAGAACATTGTCTCCACGCACGGTACAGCACACCCAGTGGAACCCAGTCTCTGTAAGTGTTTGCACCCAGAATGCAGCTCAGACACTGGATAGAAAGAGCTTTCTCCTTACATCAAAACACAAAACTGACAAGTCTGTAAGATTTGCACTTTGTTGTATGTGGGCAGTTGTAAGACAATTCACTGGTGTCCATGCCCTTCACCGTCTTCAGTCAAGGTCACCAGTGTAGAGGGAATGTAGTGAGGCACCTAAGTAGCCAGCCAGGAGACAGACAGGGTGCAATACTGCACGCTCCAGGGGAGGCCTGAGCTGCTGAGGGGACCATGGCAACAGGGAGCTGAGAGGAGGAGAGAGCAAACTCATTCCCTGAGTGACCTCTTCATCCTTTATCAGTGTCAGGGGGCTTTCTGAGCTGAGACAGCGAGTTCGTTCACTGACTTCTTCCTCCTGGAGACTTGGGCAGGGTTACAGGAGAGCACATTTCTTTCTTTGCTTTTTTTAAAATTTCTATATTGGGGATTAATGTTTTACATTTGACAGTAAATATAATAGTTTGTACATGCATAACATTTCCCAGCTTTCCATATAACAATACAACCCCTGCAAGGTCCTCTGTCATCCTTTTTGGATCTGTATTCTCCCCCACACCCACCCACCCCAGAGTCTTTTACTTTAGTGCAATACACCAACTCCAGTTCAGGTTCTACTTGTGTTGAGGAGAGCCCATTTCTAACAGAAAGCAGAAAACAACATGAAGTGCTCTGTGTGATTACCACGCTGGCATCCTCCTCTTGGCTACTTAATTCAGCTCACCCCAAATCGTCATTAGCCTGAAGATAGTTGGCAGCTCAGGGACACTCTGAGCATCTGAAGAAAAGCCACAGGGAAGAGCCGGTGCCCTTGGCTGCATGAGGCTTTGTGCCAGCCTGATTGAAGCAACCTCGTACAGCCGTTTCAGGGGGTCATGGACACACTCCGTATTCATTACATGGTCCTTCTAGCTGACTCTGGTTAGCCTCATTCTCTGCAGTACTCTGGACAAGGCAAATGAAAAATGTGTCCCAATTTCCATGAGAGAAAATATGGCTAATAGGGTCAGACTAATTTTGTTTTATAACAAGGAATCTACTTAGTATGAAAATACATGTTTGGTATCCATTAGTGGTGATAATTGCTTACAAGTGAGTACAGGAACACACGTGTATTATGTTTAATAAAATGACAGTGGTTACATAGTCAAATAAAGTAACATTTAATTGGGACTTTTGTATAGGAAATGAGATACAATTCTGAAATCTGTCAACAATGATAATGTCAATCACTTTGGTTAGAAAAGACAATAATTTGCCTCTGTGGTGATGATAGATAGACTCTTTGAATACTTAAGTATCTATGCAAGCAAAAGCAAATAAAAATACGTAGATACCCTCATAGAATACCAACATCCACAAGTAATAGTTTACATTTTGTTACATGTATATATTAAAATATTAAAATAAACTCATAAGTTGATTATACTCCTTGTGAAATATGGTAATGGACTCCATTTAATAGGGAGTCGGGCAGTAGTGCAGTGGGTTAAGCCTGCTCAGGTAATGCAAAGCACAAGGACCAACTCAAGGATCCGGTTCGAGCCCCCGGCTCCCCACCTGCAGGGGAGTCGCTTCACAGATGGTAAAGCAGGTCTGCAGGTGTCTGGCTTTCCCTCCCCCTCTGTCCTCCCCTCCTCTCTCCATTTCTCTCTGTCCTATCTAATGACATCAGTAACAACAATAATAACTACAACAACAGTAAAAAGTAGTATATCATAGACATTTTTCATAGTTTTTTCTGCAATAAAGTATTTTTAAAATTTATTAGTGACTTAATATTGATTTGTAAAATTATAGTATAACAAAGTTATAATTCTACACTGTTCTCACCACCAGAGTTCTGCACCCCCATTCTCTCCATCGGAAATTGCCATAGTTCTCCAAAGATCATAGATATGGGTTGACTATTATTTCTGTAACTATCTATTTGTATTTATATGATTTTGCCTATTTCAACCCCCAGTCCCTTCTTCTTCTCCTTTATAAGTCATACCTACACCTATTGCTACTTCGGAATGTCCTTTCCTTTTTCCTCTTCTAATGGAGTTGGTGTTCAGAGTCTTCTAGTCAACCCCTAATATTCCTCCCCATTGGGGATATGGACAAAAATTTTTTATGGGTTGCAGCAGGAGACATTTATCTACTTTAATAGATATTCACCCCTAATCAGATTCTTTTCTATTTGTATTTTATTTTACAAGTTATTATTATTATCTTTCTTTTTTGGAGACTGCCAGAAACTGGAAAGTATGGGGAGACAGAGAGGGAGAGAGAGAGACATCTGCAGACCTGCTTCACCACTTGCAAAGCATTGCCCCTGTAGGTGGGGACTGGGGGCTTGTACCTGGGTCCTTGTGCATTGTAACATGTGCACTCAATGAGGTGTGCCACCACCTGGCCTGAAGGATTATTTCTATTATAGAGTTCTGACATGACATTTACTCACTAAAATGTCCATATCCCTAACAGGTAAGATAAAGTCCTAGACAGGGAATTCCTGGCTAAAGGACCTACACCTACACCTACACCTACACCTATACCTATACCTACACCTATACCTTTATCTATACCTATACTATACCTACACCTATCTACAACTATACTTATACCTATATCTATAGCTACACCTATATCTCTACCTATACCTTTATCTATACATATACGTATACCTATACCTATACCTACCTACAGCTATACCTATACCTATACCTACACATATACCTATACCTATACTATACCTATACTATACCTATACCTATACTATACATATACCTATACTACACCTATACCTATACTATACTATACATATACTATACCTATACATATACATATACTATACCTATACCTATACTATACAAATACCTATACTATACCTATACTATACCTATACTATACCTATACCTATACTATACCTATACAATACTATACCTATACTATACCTATACCTATAATATACTTATAATATACCTATACCTACACTATACCTATACCTATACTATACCTATACCTATACCTATTCCTATACCTATACTATACTATACTATACCTATACTATACCTATACTATACTATACCTATACTATACCTATATGTATAATATACTTATAATATACCTATACCTACACTATACCTATACCTATACCTATACTATACCTAAACCTATACCTATACTATACCTATACTATTCCTATACTATACCTATAACTATACTATACCTATAACTATACTATACTATACCTATTCCTATACTATACTATACCTATACTATACTATACCTATACTATACCTATACCTATACTATACTATAACTGTACTATACTATATCTATACCTATACTATACCTATACCTATACTATACCTATACCTATACTATTCCTATACCTATACTATACCTACAGCTATACTATACCTATACCTATAATTACCTATACCTATACTTACCTATACCTATACCTATACTATACCTATACTTACCTATACCTATACTTACCTATACCTATACTATACTATAACTGCACTATACTATATCTATACCTATACTATACCTATACTCTACCTATACTATTCCTATACCTATACTATACCTATACCTATACTATACCTATACTATACCTATACTATACCTACACCTATACTATACCTATACCTATACTTACCTATACCTATACCTATTTTTACCTATACCTATACCTATACTATACCTATACCTATACCTCTACTTACCTATACCTATACTATACCTATACTGTACCTATAACTATACTATAACTATACCTATACCTATACTATACCTATACTATACCTATACCTATACTATACCTACACCTATACTATACATATACTATACCTATACGTATACTATACATACACCTATACTATACATATACTATACCTATACGTATACTTTACCTATACTATTCCTATACCTATACTATACCTATACTATACCTATACTATTCCTATACCTATACTATACTATACCTATACTATACTATACCTATAGATACTATACCTATACTATACCTATACTATACCTATACTATACCTATACTATACTATACCTATAGATATTATACCTATACTATACCTATAGTATACCTATACCTATACTATACCTATACTATACTATACCTATACTATACCTATACCTATACTATACCTACACCTATACTATACCTATACTATATCTATACCTATACTATATCTATACCTATACAATACATATACTATTCCTATACTATATCTATACCATACCTATACCTATATGTATACCTATACCTATACTATACCTATACTATAACTATACATATACCTATACTATACCTATACCTATACTATACCTATACCTATACTATCCTATACCTATACCTATACTATACCTATACTATACCTACACCTATACTATACCTACACCTATACTATACCTACACCTATACTATACCTATACTATATCTATACCTATATCTATTCCTATACTATACTATACCTATACTATACTATACCTATACTATACTATACCTATTCCTATACCTATACCTATATTATACCTATACTATACCTATACCTATACTATAACTATATGTATACGTATACGTATACCTATACTATACCTATACCTATACTATCCCTATACGTATACTATACCTATACTATACCTATACATATACTATACCTATACTATACCTATACCTATACCAATACTATACCTATATTATACCTATTATACCTATACCTATACCTACACCTATACCTATACTATACCTATACATATACTATACCTATACTATACTATACCTATACTGTACCTATACTATACCTATCCCTATACTATACCTATCCCTATCCCTATACTATACCTATACCTATACTATACCTATACTATTCCTATACCTATACCCATACCTATACTATACGTATACCTATACTATACGTATACCTATACTATACCTATACCTATACTATACCTATAGCTATACTTACCTATACCTATACCTATACCAATACCTATACTATACCTATACTATACCTATACCTATTCCTATACCTATACATATACTATACTTATACCTATACTATACCTATACTTACACTATACTATACCTATACTGTACCTATACTATACCTATACCTATACTATACCTGTACTATACCTATACCTATACTATACCTATACTATACCTGTACTATACCTATATCTATACTATACCTATACCTATACTATACCTATACTATACTATACCTATACCTATACTATACCTATACTATATCTATACATATACTATACCTATACTATACCTATGCCTATACTATACCTATACTATACCTATACTATTCCTATACTATACTTATGCCTATACCTATACTATACCTATACCTATACTTTCCTGGCCCATCTGACGCTGGGTAGTCTGACTGCGAAAAGTGAAGCAGCAGTCAGTTTTTTGGGTGCAGAAAGTGAAGAGTAGGATTTTCAGAGTGACTATATTGCTTGTTTCTTTAAAATAATGTTTTTGTGCCTTTTCAGTTGGTAAAAAAATGTAATTTGTAGGCTGAGAAATACTGTCTCAGGCATAGTGATGTTTCAAGGAGATGGTGCAAGATTTTAAAAAAATCATCAGAATGTCAACTACGTCATTAATCTATAAGACTGTGGAGTTGGTACTGGTTACCTTGGACTTTCTGTTTTTAAGTGAACTGGCACTTATACCCGACTTGGAAGTTTCAGAAATGGGGCCAAACACAATTAACTCAGAACTATTTGTTTTCTCTTCTGTTCTATCACAGTTTCTCTCTTATATTTTCTTCTTTGTCCATTGTCCATGATTTTTCTGGAGATAAAGTTTGTGACAGAATCTAAGCAAGATGTTAGGAGAGAAATATGCTCTATGCAATTTTGTATTCGTCAGAATTACCTACTTCTGAGAATTGCCACTTGATATTAGTTAATTTGTCTTTTATCACCTTTCAGAGAATAACTTTTTACTTCTTAAAGCATAAAAGCTGTTACCTTCAAGTCTGAGCCAAGATTTTCATGCTCATCTAAGTAGATATCCTTTAAAGTAACCTTTCTGTTAGTATTAACTTAATAGTGATTTTCAAAATCATAAGATTTTTAAGGTATATTTTCACATTTGCTTATGTATGTTCATAATTTACCATGCTTAGTAACAAAGTATCATACATCTTCTCACCTCTGGCAGTCACCACAGTTTTCATAAAGTTGAAGAAACTATTTGGTTATTTATTTTGCAAGCTCATTTGCAAAATATCTGACACATGAACAAAACTATCATTTTTTTCTTTACGTATTTCACTTAACATAGTCACCTACAGTTTCATCCAGTTTCCTTTAAACAATACCACCTTATCTTTAAACAATACCACCTCATCTTTAAACAATACCACCTTCTCTTTAAACAATACAACCTTCTCTTTAAACAATACCACCTCATCTTTAAATAATAGGACCTTGTCTTTAAACAATACCACCTTCTCTTTAAACAATACCACCTCATCTTTAAACAATACGACCTTCTCTTTAAACAATACCACCTTCTCTTTAAACAATACCACCTCATCTTTAAACAATAGGACCTTGTCTTTAAACAATACCACCTTCTCTTTAAACAATACCACCTCATCTTTAAACAATAGGACCTTGTCTTTAAACAATACCACCTTCTCTTTAAACAATACCACCTCATCTTTAAACAATAGGACCTTCTCTTTAAACAATACCACCTTATCTTTAAACAATACCACCTCATCTTTAAACAATAGGACCTTGTCTTTAAACAATACCACCTTATCTTTAAACAATACCACCTCATCTTTAAACAATAGGACCTTCTCTTTAAACAATACCACCTTATCTTTAAACAATACCACCTCATCTTTAAACAATACGACCTTCTCTTTAAACAGTACCACCTTATCTTTAAACAATACCACCTTATCTTTAAACAATACCAGCTTCTCTTTTCTAGGTGCAAAGTTGTATTCCATTGAGCACATTCCACAACTTCCTTAGCCAGTCATTGATGAAAGCCATTTACATGCTCCAGATTAACACTCCTGTAAACAGTGTAGCTCTGGACTAATGGTTCATTTAACCATTTGAATTCAAGTTTTTATTTAGTGGGTTTGTCTCTAAGAGAGCTTGTTGGATCATCAGCTTCTCTGTGACATTTTCCAAAAAGACTGCCATTTACATTCCCACCAACAGGTCATCAATTTGTTATCAGTTAAGAAATGCCTCTATTCTTAGTCCTCTAAGTGGTGTTAAATGTTTGAAGTGTTTTTTGCATCACTTTATATAATCCGAGTCTTATTCTTTAACTTGTTGGCATAGAATAGTACATTGGCTAATTTTTTTAGTCATTTTATTGTGGAGTTAAGAGTTCATAGTATAGCTTTTGACACATGGGTACAACTTCTCATCTACCCTGATGGGTATTTGCAAAACACAGTCACCTCCAACTTGGGTGCTTCTCTGCCACCTTGCACCAGGACTTCAAAGTCCCAGCCCCTCCCTGTTCTCTTTTCCCAGGGACCTTTGTTTCAGTGCCACCAAACCCATCTGAAATTTACTTTGAGCTTTTCATTCTGTTTTGTGTCTTAAGTTCTGCCTGTGAATAAGATCATCCCTTACTCACCTTTCTCTTTCTGAATTTTCTCGTTGAAGAAGACTCCTTCAAGCTCAATCCAAGGTGAAGTGAAGAAGATGAATTCATTATTTTTAACAGATGACCTTAACATAATTGATTTTAAAAATCTCACCCTGGGCCAGGTGGTGGCACATTTGGTTGAGTGCAAGGACCCGACTTCAGCCCACAGTGGGTCCCTACCTATAAGGGGGGAAGCTTCATGAATGACAAAGCAGGGCTGCAGATGTCTCTCTGTCTTCCCCCTTCCCTCTGTATTTATCTCTGATTCTATCCAATAATAAATTACTCCTCTAGTAAAGCACCCACACTGCTATTTCTGGCTCAGGTTTTAGTTCTCATCAAACACAGAGGAGGCCTCTTGGGTGGTGGCTCATGAGTGGTGGGGTGGTACAGTAGTATCGTTCTTCTCTATGTCTTCTCTCTCTCTTTCTCAACACCGACCCAAATTACATACTCAGTGTCTGCCTCAAAGGGACATATGCACCCCTGTTTTCATAGCGACTTTATTCACAATAGCAGAAGCCTGGAAACAAGCAAAATGTCCTTCGATAGATGACTGGATAAAAAAGTCATGGGACATATACTCAACAGAGTACTATCCAGCAATTAAAAAAAAAAAGATGATATTGTGTCCTCTGGGGTAAAGTGGATGGAACTGGAGAAGGTGATGTTCAGTGAAGCCAGTCAGGAGGTGAAGGACAGCTACAGGATGGTTTCTGCTCATGTGCAGAATGTAGAGAAGTGAGTATGTGAATGTGAAGAAAAACAAAAGCTTAACCTCTAAGACTGTGGGAGGACTGTAGTGCTTATCTATGTAGTGCTTATCTATGGGGGTGGGGACACAGACCTTTGATTATGGGAGTGGTAAAAAAAGAAAATAAATAAATAATAAAAAAAAGTTATTAGCACACACACACAAAGATTTTTAAAAAAAGGAAAGGAAAGAGATGCCGGGATAGCCTGAGGGTGCTTCTTCCCAAGCAAGTGCTCTCTGGGTTAGAGAGAACTCAACTGGAGCCAACCTAGGCTGCTGCGTGGGAGAGGGATCAGGAACTCATGCCAGGCTAGTGTTGCAGGAGAGAGACTCTGGGACTCTCGGAGCCAGAAGGCAATCCCCACCCCAGTGAGTTCAAACAGAAGAGTAGCTGTATATATACTCGCCAAGTAGGGTAGAAACAGGATGTGACATAGAGAGGGTGGAGAAAAAAGAGATTGGTGGAAATCAGGGTGTGACAAGGAGAGGGGGAAGAGCAAAAAGACAGTTCAAACCTGTGGGATTAAACCAGTGCCCTGCAAGCAGGGCTGTTCTTAGGTAACAGGTTATGTAAATAGACCGCAGGGTTAAGAAGGGGGAAGCTGGTGTACTGTCCAACATCTCCCCCTTTCTTTTTAACTAATGGCCATAGTATCAGAAGTGCAGGGCACTTTGTGAGGCAGGGAGACTGATAGGATGAGGCACACCTTTGGGGTTTTACTGTCCCTCCTTGCTCAACCTCTCGGTAGAGAGAAAGACTAACAGGATTGACACACCCCTCAGGCTCAAACCCTTCCAAGCTCAACCACGTCCTCCTTCCGGCTCTGAGAGTCCCAGATTCTCTCTCTCCCGCCCATGAAGCTAGACCTGCATATGGCGCCCAGAACAGGGACACACAAGCAGCAGACCTAAGACGGCCAGATAATTAAAGCTGCTTGGCTACCCATCCATCATGGCCTGCCTTTCTACTTATGAAGAGGTTCCCCAAAGCTTCTACTCTTTCTTCATGAGACAGTTTCTCTGTCTCTGTAACATTTTGCTCTGGACCACACTTTGGTTCCCTGACCGGGAACTTTGGTTCCTTATGACTGTGATCATAGAGCTTGGGAGATGCAAGGAGATTTCGTTTGGGACTTTCTGGACTCCCTCTCCCATGTTTCCCGAGAAGGACTACATTTTGCTGCAAGTCACACTTTGGTTCCTTATGACCCTGATCATAGAGCTTGGGAGATGCGCGGAGATTTCTCCTGGGACTTTCTGGACTCCCTCTTGCATGTTTCCCATGGAGAAGGATTACTCTAACTTGAAGAGCATTCTCCAGTACCCTGGCAGTCCCCAAGAATGGAGACACATGGTTAGTTCTACTCTCCTGATTCGATTCTTTCTTCAATGGGAAGACATTTTTAAAAATGGATGCCTGCAGCAATTCTGCAGGAACAGTCAATACCATCCTAGCTGCAATTTTGATGCACTTTTGGACTAGGACGCCCTCCAGGGACTCATGATGCTACATGGTGAGATCTGGATAATCTGGTTCAAGGTGAAAGAAGCAAAAACTGCCTGCTTCTTTTCTCTTGATTCCCCCCTCATTGTTCTCTCTGAATATCTTAAGTTTGCTGTCTACTTTCAGTTGCATTTCGTAAGAGAGTAATTTGAATGACTGAATTTTGTATGACCCGTTTTGCTGTGAGTATTCTGAAATTTAATTGACTTAAAAAAAATGATGGATGCAGCCATGATTTCTAGAGACATCCAGAAACAGTCCAAAAAATAGTTTTTTTCTCTTTTGATTTTTTACATCTTAGAAAGGTTTAATCCTGAAAACTGTATGAGTTTGGGTGGGGTAGAAAAAGCAATGGTTATGTTAATGATTCTCATGCCTGAGGCTTCTAACCATGGTTATTCTGTTTACCTTTCCACATTTTATTGAGTTTAAACTGCTTAAACAACCTTAAAATCATACTAGAAAGGACTTCCAATTATAATGGAGTTATAAATTATAGTAAACTTCTAATCTGCTACAAGTTTTGCTTCACAAGTAAGTGAATTACAGCTGTCAAGTCTTCACATGAAAAAGCATTTGCTTAAATGAAATCCCTGGAAATCCATTTGGACCCCTGTTCTCTGACATCACCCACAAGATGGCACGACTACAGAAGCCCCCCCTCCGAAACCAATGATGTGACATGGCACGACCTGAAGAAACTGATTCACAGACTCCAAAGCTCACTCTACAGAAAAGCGGAATTCTGGTGGCTGACCTTCCCCATCGAGACAGACGTGCAGCATTTCATCCCCTGGCATTTCTTCTGTGGTCATCTGCTTTGGACTGACACTTCTATTGGACTTACTGGCACACCTCTTGGACACTTCACACAACTTTACAGCAGTTTCCCTTTACGCTGCTGGGTTTCTCAAAGACTGACCGCAGCAGTCCATGGACTTTGCAGCCAGATGCCTTGGGACTCTATAGGCTATGCCCCCTTGCCTGCAGGCTCTGCTCCCAGAGCCAAGAAATCCTGCCTCCTTACTAGGTCCTGCCCCCAGAGGCAGGAAATGCCCTCTGAGGCGGGAAGCACCCCCAGAGGCAAGAGATGCCCACAGAGGCAGAAAACGCCCTTTCGCCTGCTAGGCCTTGCCCTGTGCGGTAGGAAACTCCCCCTCAGGCCTCCCCTTGGCATCACACTGGTTCTTGCTGCTGTCTTACTTGTTTCCATGCCTTCTGCCAGTTCTTTTGAAAATGCCTGTATGATATAGGTTTCTGTTCACCCCACACTCCTGATACTATGGCCATTAGTTAAAAAGAAAGGGGAGATGTTGGTATGCTTCTAAATTCTGCTTTTAAGACCTACGTTTTGATCATCACATTAGGTTCACTTGTATTACTTACGATGTGGTCTATTTACATAATCACTGTTTTACCTGGGTCCCGCCCTGCCTGCCGCGTATTGGTTTAATCCCCACTGGTTAGATGGAAGCTTTCTATGTTCTGTTCCTACTCTTTTTTTGCTCTGCCCTCTCTTCTAGTCATTTCCTTTCCCTTGTCACTTCCAGTGAAGAAATGCATAAAAGGCGATGTATCTGATTAATACAGCTCAGCCATGAGTCCCTGGTTGTCTCTCTACTGCCCATGAAGCTAGCCTGGCCCAGCAAAGAGAGAAATAAGGAAAAAGAAAGAGGAAGACCTAATGCCCTGGGAGCAATGAAAGGCAGACACTCAGCCCCAGGGCTGATCCATCCCTAAGCTGCTCTCACAGCAGGTAACTGGCAACAGAACTCCCTGCTTCCTGCAGCTCCTTCTCTAACTCTACCCTGGTCTTTAGTAAGGAATCCCTTCTATGCAGTTTGTCCTATGACAAGCCATTTATTTTATGGTATTGGTCTTAAATGTACCTGGTAAAGAGCAGTATGAAGTGAAGGTTGAGGATTATATATCACAAGAGAATTTACACAAGGCTGTCAGTAAAGAATTTAAAGCAAACACTGTATTTTTCAAAGAATTTATAGTATAAATGATCTAAAGAAAAGGACAAATAAAAGATAAAAAAGTTATGAGAAGAAGGTGATATCTTACACGAGGAAAAGTTCTCCATAATTTTTTCTAACAGATGATGATAAACAAATATAAAGTTAATAAACACTCAAGGTCAAATGAATACCAAGCTACAATATTCTGTGTGGTTATATTTGTAACAAAGACACCCTGAACGAGATAAGTAATCCCAGTGGCTTGGTGAGATAAATGAAGAATTTTTTTTTAAAATGGCAAAATATTTACAGTATTAAGTTGAATAGCAAAGGCATATGCAGTTTATTTATGGCCATTCTAATTTCTGTGTTGAGGCTGTTTTATATTCTTGTTGATTCTTTTTCTATTTGCTTCTGCTTGACACTTTATGTGTGGTTTTCTATGATAGTCTTGCCTACTGTATATATGTTTTCAGTGTGTCTCTTTGCTATATTTTAAATATAAAATATTAAAATTTTATGGGACATGGAACTCTGGTGGTGGTAACTGTGTGGAATTATACCCTTGTTATCTTGCAATCTTGTTAATCATTATTAACTCACTAGTAAAAATTTACAGAAAGAGGAGGGCCAAGGATCACTTCTTAACAGTGGATTGTGTCACAGAAGAGAACCATGGTGAAGCAAGCATGAGTATGTTATGAGACAACAAGCATGTCTGCATTTTTCTCCAGAAGGAGACAATATTTCCACTTTCCTGGTTGACAAGTAGGGATGTCTTCTACATACATACTTGTGAAGGGATAGTCTGGAATAAATATCACTCAATGTTTTGTAAATAATATGAAAAAATCCTTAGAGAAATGATGTAGATACTTGCCCCTCCTGTTCATAGATGTAGACACCTGCCAAGGTCCCCTGAGAGCACTTTGGTCATCCTGACTGGCAGCAGAGGGCCAGCTGTGCTGGACTCTTCACTTGGGTTCATCACTAGTGGAATGCTCAACAGCCAAGGAAATACTTGACCGTGTTTTCTTGCCTCGTTATTACATTAATACTAGGTCTCCCAATTACTTTGAAATAATTGTGCCTAGAACTGTCTTTTAGACAAACTATGTAAGGTTGTCCATGTCACCTGTTAGGTGTTGATCCGTGACATGGAATGACTGAGGCCGATTTTAGGAATGACAGATTATCATACAGGTATACAGGTGCATGAGGGAGACAGAAACTGGGGTCTCTGATGTTTGTGACACTCACCTCAGAAATATTAAACACTCCAACTAGATATTGGGAGTACTGTCTGGCAGGGAATGGAAGACGTAATAGTCAACCAAATTTAAGACTATGCATTAACTAGAGAGAATATATCAAGCATGTGTGTGTGTGTGTGTGTGTGTGTGTGTGTGTGACTAGCTCCAAAGAGCAGTTTTGTACCTCTCTCCCATCCATCCTCCCAAGGTTCCAGGTTGACTGTTTTTTTCCACAACCATCAAACACACTTTTTTCCATCTGTGTTTGAAGTTCTTGATAAAAGTGGTCAGGTGCAAGAGAAACAGCAAAGGTCCTAACACAGAGACCAAACATCTACTTCATTTCAGACAGCATGGTCCAGTCTCAGAGAAGCTTGTGTAGAAGTGTCTTGATCTAAACGATCATTACTTTTTTGATTAAGGAAAATGCATTTCCACTTCGCTAAGTTAGAATCATGCTTGAATTCTCTAAGCTCCTTTTTGAAAATTGCATTGAAATGATGATTTATGGCAGTTATTAAGAAAGAGAGAGAGACCCACCTGCAGGGGAGTCGCTTCACAAGCGGTGAAGCAGGTCTGCAGGTGTCCATCTTTCTCTGCCCCTCTCTGTCTTCCCCTCCTCTCTCCATTTCTCTCTGTCCTACCTAACAATGACAACATCAGTAACAATAATAACTACTACAACAACGAAAAACAACAAGGACAACAAAAGAGAAAATAAATACTTAAAAATATTTTTAAAAAATTTTTAAAAAAGGGAGTCGGGCGGTGGCACAGTGGGTTAAGCGCAGGTGGCGCAGAGCGCAGGGACCGGCGTAAGGATCCCGGTTCGAGCCCCCAGCTCCCCTCCTGCAGGGGAGTCGCTTCACGGGCGGTGAAGCAGGTCTGCAGGTGTCTATCTTTCTCTCCTCCTGTCTTCCCCTCCTCTCTCCATTTCTCTCTGTCCTATCCAACAACAAAGCAACGTCAACCATGGCAATAATAACCGCAACGAGGCTGCAACAACTAGGGCAACAAAAAGGGGGAAAAATGGCCTCCAGGAGTGGTGGATTCATGGTGCAGGCACCGAGCCCAGCAATAACCCTGGAGGAGGGGAAAAAAAAATTAAAAAACAAAAAGAGAGAGAGCAGTGTCGCATCAGGTACCATCAAGGCATGGTGTCTGGTTTTCCTTTTGTAAAGATATACTTACTGTTTACTAACATAATAGATAGAGAACTAGAGCATCACTCTGGCACGTGATATCCCAGACTTTGAACTTGCAACCTTATGCCAAAAAGTCCCATGTTTTGTCCACTGTGTCATCTCCTGGGTCACTAGAGTTTTTCATTTTCAAAACAGCTCTCCAGGAATCTCCTGCCCCTCTCATCCTCCTCAAAGACCCTTAGTATGACTAGGAAGGATTCTGTCTCTCTATGAACTACTACTTCTGGCCCTGGGGCACAAAGAGGGAAGTTAATGTTTTTGAATATTTATTTATTTATGAAAAAGCGAGGGATAGAGAATTTATTTTTAATTAATGTGTGGGTTCAGAAAAATAATGGGGTGGAAACACGGCAGTTGAAAGTCATGATAGTAACAAACATATAAAATAAACAGAGATATACAGAACAGAAACTATAAATGTCATGTATCCTCAGAAGCTATACTGAGTGCAGCAGACTACTCATGCAAGTCAAGAGTGCCATGAGCTCCTCTGCATTCAGTTTGGGCCCAGACGCCCAGAGGGATAAAGAATGGAGCATGGACACGGAATTCTGGTGGTGGGAACTGTTATCTTACAATCTTGTGGATCATTATCAAATCACCAGTAAAAATTTTTTAAAAATAAATGTATTCTTGAAAAGTCAAAGGGGGAAAATGGTTCAAATTCCTTTAATTCTACTGAAAACAGCCACCTATGTGATAAATAATGGAAGGAGACGATCTTAGAGTTAGTTCATGATATTAAGGTAAAATTCACAGAGGGGAAGGGAAATTTGTTTTCCATCAGTTTAACACACTCACACATGCACACGCACATGCCCGTACACACACACACACACACACACACACACACACACACACACACACACACACACATTTAGAGTGCACTGGAAGATGGCAGATACAGGGATTTATGGTCATTTTTAAGAAAAAAAAAAGGCATTTGTATGAATCTAATAAAAAGATACCAAAAGTGAATATTTAGAATAAAAGGTAAAATAGAATCTCCCCTAAGTTACTAGAAACACATAGATTTTTTTCTTTTCCTCAATTAATAAATATATTTATTATTGGATGGAAACAGAGAAAAATCAAGAGGGGAGGGGGAGAGAGAGAGAGAGTCAGTGAGACACCTGCAGCCCTCCTTCACCACTCACAAAGCCTTCCCCTTGCAGGTGGGGCCCAGAGGCTTGAACCCAGGTCCTTGCACACTATAATGTGTGCACTTAACCAGGTGTGCCCCTGCCCCCCACCTCAGACAATTAGTAAGATAAGACCAAGATGGTGTAGGATGGGAGCCATTAAGGAACCTCCTTTTACCTCAAACTTTCTTAATGGGGGGAGTGTGGGGGGCTGTTAATGGCTTACAGTAAATACAGTTGTTGATCATGGAATATATATATATTTTTATTTTTTAATATTTATTCCTTTTTGTTGCCCTTGTTGTTTTACTGTTGTTTGTAGTTATTATTGTTGTTATTTATGCCGTTGTTGTTGGATAGGACAGAGAGAAATGGAGAGAGGAGGGGAAGACAGAGAGGGGGAGAGAAAGACAGACACCTGCAGACCTGCTTCACCGCCTGTGAAGCGACTCCCCTGCAGGTGGGGAGCTGGGGGCTCGAACTGGGATCCTTACACCGGTCCTTGTGCTTTGTGTCACGTGTGCTTAACCCTCTGCGCTACCACCGACTCCCTATCATGGAATCTTTTAACAATCTTCTGAGCTCTTGACTTTATGCATTGAAAGAGTCTACATGAAGTTTGGAGAAGTAATTCTTGTACTTCAGAACTTATTTTTTTTTTGTAATAGAAAGCACACAGAAAATTATTTACAGAAATACATCATTCATCCTGGAGTTAGAATGGAAAAAGCATTCATGAAGGAATTTATTTGACTTCCACTTCAATACAGAGTTTCCTATTTATAGTAAGATGACTTATCACAGGATTTCAAAGCCTAACTACAGTCCTCACAAAAATATACTTTTCATTTTCATGCCCTTAAAAATCCAAAAGTCTTGACAAAAATAATTTGATAGAATTTTTCATTATTTTCTTTAGAAGTAATTCTCATTTCATGACACATTAAGGAAACTAATTTGATAGGCAAGAAAATTTCAAAATAAGGTATTTGGATAAGAAAATTGCTTTCATTAGTATCTCTCATGCATAAGAACAGATAAACTGTAAAAACTGATGACAAATTTGTGAGAATGATTCTTAGTTTGGAATAGGAATTTAATTGCATGTTTGGGGACTATGAAAAATTAAAGCTAAAATTGTCAAGAACTAATTTTTGTTTCAGTCCTCTCTTGTTTGATCCCCCACTTGCTATATGGAACTAAAGGCTAAACTCCCAAGTGGTATGATACTCAAATGTTTATGTAGTTTAAAATCACTCCTCCAGATACCTCTTATAGGGGAACTATGCTGTGATAAAGTCACCTTCTGCCAGAAGACATGGTTGTGCTGTTAGTATTCCTTGAAGATTTCACATTGCTCTCTGAGGAGGTTTCACAGGTCCAGTGAGCCGGCCTCTGTTTGTCACACAGTGTGCGCTTCAGCGCCAGCCTGTGGAGAGTAAATACACATCACGTGTTCCCACTCAGCCTCAGCTTCCTCAGGCAACTCAGCTTGTATCCAAGCTGACACAGGTCTCCATTCTCTCAAGTGTGGGCCTATCCTTGTACAAAAACTTGGGCCTTAATTTTAAAAATATTTATTTTGTAATAGCAGGAGAGCAAAAGTACATGAGAGAGAGAGAGAGAGAGAGAGAGAGAGAGAGAAGCTAGAGCAGTACTCCGGCATATGCTGCTGAGAGGATAGAAGCAGACGCCGCAGGCAGTTAAGCCACGTGCTCTGCCATCCCACAGGACTCTAGTCCTCATACACTTCACTTCTGAGTGACCAAGAAACGTTCAGTTTTGTCCTCATAGGACCACTATTGCTTGACCTCATTTCCTCCTCCTCCTCCTCCTCCTCCTCCTCATCTTCATTGTCATCGTCATATTACTTTCAGAAGGAAAGAGAGAGGAGGTGGGGGGAAAAGGACAACACTGTGGCACTGAATCTTCATCCAGCACGGTGAGGTCTGGACTTGAGTCGGGGCCTGAACCGTGGCCCCAACACAGCAGGTGCAGTCCTCAGCTGAGCTCTCTTGCTGACGTGAGAAAGGCTGTTCAAGTGCAGGTTGCATGAAGAGGGTCTGTCAGTCTTCATTTTCACTGGTTCCTCAGAGAATCCTTACAGAATCCTGGTGTTTGACAGTCTCTGCTCATGACTAAAACACAAAGATAGAAGTCAGAATTCTCTCACCCTGTTTCACTAATATTCAGCAGCGGTGTGCGTCACTGAGAGTTCTAGGAGCCTTTTTGCTGTCAGACATGAACTGATGAGGTGATCTCCTCTAGGATAGCCTGGGAAGACTCCTTTAGCTTTCCTCATTTTCCTTCCTATCCTAATCAGTAATCCAGGGGTTCCAAAAAGGATTAAGCCGACACTAACTAGTTGGAGCCACGTAGACTTACAAGTTAAGGGGCCGGGTGTTAGCACATGTCACAAAGCACAAGGACCGGTGTAAGGATCTGGGTTTCACCCTCTAGCTCCTCACCTGCAGGGGGGTCGCTTCACAGGTGGTGAGGCAGGTCTGCAGGTGTCCATCTTTCTTTCCTCCTCTCTGTCTTTCCCTCCTCTCTTTATTTCTCTCTGTCTTATCCAACAACAACAACTGCTGGAATAAGGACAACAAAATGGGAGAAATGGCCTCCAGGAGCAGAAGATTCATAGTGCAGGCACAGAGCCCTAGCAATAACCCTGGAGGCAAAAAAAAAAAAAAAATCAGAGTGCTGGCCTGGTGTAGTGGCTCTGCACATGGACTCTGAGGCAGAGAGCTTCAGGTTCAAACCCCGTTCTCACCAGAAGCCAGTGGTTCACCCCTCAGGGGGAAAAAAAAGACTTGTAAGTTACTAAACCACACAGCATCCTCCTCTGGACCAGGGACTTAGAGCTAATGAATAGTTATTTCACTGAGTCTACATAGCTTCTGATCTATGGAGACTAAATAATTTAAGTAGTGTGTTAAATCATTCTGGAAGAGAGACTCTCTCAAGTTTCTCTACTTTTTCATTACTTTATGGTATCTTTCTTCAACATAGATTTCATATTTGTACTGGAATGATCACTCATGAAAAAGGTTATCAGGAATGTGTACTTGCTTTGTCTTGGGTAGGACCCAGATGAGAACCTGGCCCCTGTCACATGGGAGGCAGCCTTGGGGCTGTGCTGTCTCTCTCACCCATTTCTGTCTGAACGCGTTGGCACAGAGAAGTGAACCCCAGTGTCAACTAAGACAGAGGGACCTAGGAGATGGCACTGTGGCCATGCATGGGACTGGCTCAGGTCTGAGCGCTAGCATGAGTTGTTCTCTGGTGAAATACAAGACAATGCAATAAATAAACTGAAAGGTAACACAATAAGTAAACATACTTGAAGGGCAGCAAGGAGAATGAAACTGGACTGAGGAGATAGTGCAGCTTATTAGAGTGTCAGTTTGCCTGTCTGAGACAAAACAGAATAATGGCATTGAAATACCTTAAATCCATATTACTGAATAATGTCAAATACCTGAATCCACCCACTAAAAGCTGCAGAGTAGGAAGATGGATCAGAAAACACAATCCAACCATATGTTGTCTGCAGGTCTCCCTAATTCCACAGGACAAACACAGATTCAAAGTGGAAGGATGGAAAACTATCATACATGCTAATGGACCACAAAAAAAGGCAGGGACAGCTATTCTCACATCAGAAACAGTAGAATTTACAATAAATAGGGTAACAAAAGATAGGGTTAGACATCACCTAATGCTCAGGTATCAGTTAACCAAGAGGACTTAACAATTATCAACATCTGTGCATCCAGTGAGGGGCATCTGCATACATCAAACACCTACTGAAAGAACTACAGCAATGTATGAACATCAGCACAGTAATAGTAGGGGACCTCAGCAACCCACTCTCTCACTTAGAGTATCTCGGTAGGGAGTTAAGAAAAAAGAGAAAGAAACAAAGAAATAGATATACTAGACTTACTACAAAGAGATAGATATACTAGTGGACATTTCAGAGACTTCTACCCCAAGAAAAACGGAGACATGAGCTATCAGAATATTGGGGACATAGCTAAAGCAATACTAAAAGGAAATCCATTCTATAACAACAACAACAACAACTATTGCATTGTTGTCAGTAAAAATGGATAAGATACCTAATCTTTCCTCATTTCCTGTTAAAGTAAATAACGGGATGGGTTGATTTTTTTTTTAATTGGGGAAAATGAAGTTTATTGAACAATTTAAATTTCCTTCTTATATCACAGTATTAGAATCTTAATGGTTTGTAGTACAGTTATTAACACAGCCTCTCATCTGCCTGTGACAGGTGTCTGTTCAGCACTCTCACCCCAACGTTGCTCCATTTAATGGTTTGTAGTACAGTTATTAACACAGCCTCTCTTCTGCCTGTGACAGGTGTCTGCCAGCACTCTCACCCCAACGTTGCTCCATTTAATGGTTTGTAGTACAGTTATTAACACAGCCTCTCTTCTGCCTGTGACAGGTGTCTGTTCAGCACTCTCACCCCAACGTTGCTCCATTTAATGGTTTGTAGTACAGTTATTAACACAGCCTCTCCTCTGCCTGTGACAGGTGTCTGCCAGCACTCTCACCCCAACGTTGCTCCATTTAATGGTTTGTAGTACAGTTATTAACACAGCCTCTCTTCTGCCTGTGACAGATGTCTGCCAGCACTCTCACCCCAATGCTGCTCCATTTAATGGTTTGTAGTACAGTTATTAACACAGCCTCTCCTCTGCCTGTGACAGGTGTCTGCCAGCACTCTCACCCCAACGTTGCTCCATTTAATGGTTTGTAGTACAGTTATTAACACAGCCTCTCTTCTGCCTGTGACAGGTGTCTGCCAGCACTCTCACCCCAATGCTGCTCCATTTAATGGTTTGTAGTACAGTTATTAACACAGCCTCTCCTCTGCCTGTGACAGGTGTCTGCCAGCACTCTCACCCCAACGCTGCTCCATTTAATGGTTTGTAGTACAGTTATTAACACAGCCTCTCCTCTGCCTGTGACAGGTGTCTGCCAGCACTCTCACCCCAACGTTGCTCCATTTAATGGTTTGTAGTACAGTTATTAACACAGCCTCTCTTCTGCCTGTGACAGGTGTCTGCCAGCACTCTCACCCCAATGCTGCTCCATTTAATGGTTTGTAGTACAGTTATTAACACAGCCTCTCCTCTGCCTGTGACAGGTGTCTGCCAGCACTCTCACCCCAACGTTGCTCCATTTAATGGTTTGTAGTACAGTTATTAACACAGCCTCTCCTCTGCCTGTGACAGGTGTCTGTCAGCACTCTCACCCCAACGCTGCTCCATTTAATGGTTTGTAGTACAGTTATTAACACAGCCTCTCATATGCCAGTGACAGGTGTCTGTTCAGCACTCTCACCCCAATGCTGCTCCATTTAATGGTTTGTAGTACAGTTATTAACACAGCCTCTCCTCTGCCTGTGACAGGTGTCTGCCAGCACTCTCACCCCAACGCTGCTCCATTTAATGGTTTGTAGTACAGTTATTAACACAGCCTCTCCTCTGCCTGTGACAGGTGTCTGCCAGCACTCTCACCCCAACGCTGCTCCATTTAATGGTTTGTAGTACAGTTATTAACACAGCCTCTCCTCTGCCTGTGACAGGTGTCTGTTCAGCACTCTCACCCCAACGCTGCTCCATCTAGTGGTTTATAGTACAGTTATTAACACAGCCTCTCATCTGCCTGTGACAGGTGTCTGCCAGCACTCTCACCCCAACGCTGCTCCATTTAATGGTTTGTAGTACAGTTATTAACACAGCCTCTCATCTGCCTGTGACAGGTGTCTGTTCAGCACTCTCACCCCAATGCTGCTCCATTTAATGGTTTGTAGTACAGTTATTAACACAGCCTCTCATCTGCCTGTGACAGGTGTCTGTCAGCACTCTCACCCCAACGTTGCTCCATTTAATGGTTTGTAGTACAGTTATTAACACAGCCTCTCCTCTGCCTGTGACAGGTGTCTGCCAGCACTCTCACCCCAATGCTGCTCCATCTAATGGTTTGTAGTACAGTTATTAACACAGCCTCTCTTCTGCCTGTGACAGGTGTCTGCCAGCACTCTCACCCCAACGTTGCTCCATCTAATGGTTTGTAGTACAGTTACTAACACAGCCTCTCATATGCCAGTGACAGGTGTCTGTTCAGCACTCTCACCCCAACGCTGCTCCATCTAGTGGTTTATAGTACAGTTATTAACACAGCCTCTCCTCTGCCTGTGACAGGTGTCTGTCAGCACTCTCACCCCAACGTTGCTCCATTTAATGGTTTGTAGTACAGTTATTAACACAGCCTCTCATCTGCCTGTGACAGGTGTCCTTCAGCACTCTCATGCCAACGCTGCTCCATTTAATGGTTTGTAGTACAGTTATTAACACAGCCTCTTCTCTACCTGTGACAGGTGTCTGTTCAGCACTCTCACCCCAACGCTGCTCCATCTAGTGGTTTGTAGTACAGTTATTAACACAGCCTCTCCTCTGCCTGTGACAGGTGTCTGTTCAGCACTCTCACCCCAATGCTGCTCCATTTAATGGTTTGTAGTACAGTTATTAACACAGCCTCTCATCTGCCTGTGACAGGTGTCTGCCAGCACTCTCACCCCAACGCTGCTCCATTTAATGGTTTGTAGTACAGTTATTAACACAGCCTCTCCTCTGCCTGTGACAGGTGTCTGCCAGCACTCTCACCCCAACGTTGCTCCATTTAATGGTTTGTAGTACAGTTACTAACACAGCCTCTCATATGCCAGTGACAGGTGTCTGTTCAGCACTCTCACCCCAACGCTGCTCCATCTAGTGGTTTATAGTACAGTTATTAACACAGCCTCTCATCTGCCTGTGACAGGTGTCTGTCAGCACTCTCATGCCAACGTTGCTCCATTTAATGGTTTGTAGTACAGTTATTAACACAGCCTCTTCTCTACCTGTGACAGGTGTCTGTTCAGCACTCTCACCCCAACGCTGCTCCATCTAGTGGTTTGTAGTACAGTTATTAACACAGCCTCTCATCTGCCTGTGACAGGTGTCTGTCAGCACTCTCACCCCAACGCTGCTCCATTTAATGGTTTGTAGTACAGTTACTAGCACAGCCTCTCATCTCCCTGTGACAGGTGTCTGTCAGCACTCTCACCCTAACATTGCTCCATTTCCACCTTCAGACACCAGGGGCTCAAAACCCCTTCCCTCTGCCGTCACTTCCCTCTGCATCAGATTCCTTTGGTTTGATACTATGCAAGAGAGTGATTTTTTTTAAGTCTATTTTAATAAATATGGCTTTGCAATCTCTCTGAAGTAGTCTACAAATACTTCAATCAACCCGAAAGATTGTTTTTATTATTCAAGGCATTTGATGGTAAGAGCATTTTACTTTGTACATTGTACATTTTTTTCTGGTTTTGAAAAACATTCAGGAAGATTAAACAATGTTATTAAAAAACTAACTTCAGGACAAGAGAGATAATATGTTGGTAAGATGCATGCCCTATCATGGATATGACCCAGGTTTGTGTCTTAGCTGTGTGTGGAAGAAACACTCCACTGCTATGGTGTCTTTCCCTCTCTCTCTCTGTCTTTCTATCTGAGTAAAAGGTCATCCAAAGTGTGTCACATACACATATGAGGACCTAGCTACACAAAAAGCAAGCCAAACAAACAAAAATAAAAAATTAAGTGAACAAGCTCTAATAATTAGGGAAATGGCTAGATTTTCTCTGGTGTTTAAATACAATTTTAATGCATAACAAATGGAGTGATATCTTTTTAAAGTAGGACAAGTGCTTCATAAAGGATATACTTACCAAATGAAAACAGATTTGAGACTTAAATCACCAAATAGCATATTTCATGGCCTTAGTTAATAAATTCCAGATTTGTAGCAGTCCTGTAGCATCTTTACAAAGCTGGTACCAGAATAAAAATAGAAATACAATCTCAAAAGTCAGACTCTGAATATTTAACATTCATGACACTCCTCACCTTCATTAGGGGTGAAACATGCATTATTAAGAAGGACCTTATTACACTATTGATTAGGTGTGTCTTTCTGCTGGGTAAGAGCTTTTCCGGACCTGGAATGCCTATGGAATTGATTTCAACTTGAGACTTATGAAATCAATAATCTGGGTCCACAACAACACTTTAACAAATGACTCAGGCATAGACTTTTGGGCATTCAGTCAAGACAGTGACATTGAAGCAAGACATTTATAAGAATCAATGACCTTTAAAACAAAAGATCTTAACTCAGACCAGGCTTTCATTTGAAATTTGCATTAAGAGAGCATTGCATAGTTAAATTATATGTAATTATTCATCTGGATTATGAATTCCTTATTTCACTTCCATTTATATAAAATTCCAAGGGCATTGTGGACTCATAGTAAGAAAAAAGTGGAAGTCATAATTTTTAACACTTGATAGAAATTTTCTTTTTTTAAAATTTATTTTATTTTATTTATAAAAAGGAAACAGTGGCAAAACTATAGGATAAGAGGGGTACAACTCCACACAATTCCCACCACCAGAACTCTGTATCCCATCCCCTTCCCTGACAGCTTTCCTATTCTTTATCCCTCTGGGAGCATGGACCCAGGGTCATTGTGGGATGCAGAAGGTGAAAGGTCTGGCTTCTGTAATTGCTTCCCCGCTGAACATGGGTGTTGACAGGTGGATCCATACTCCCAGCCTGTCTCTCTCTTTCCCTAGTGGGGCGAGGTTCTGGGGAAATGGAATTTCTGTCCAGGGAAATCTGGCCGGCATCCTGCTAGCTTCTGGCACCTGTTGGCTGAAAAGAGAGTTAACCTATGAAGCCAAACAAGTTGTTGACTAATCATGAACCTAAAGGCTGGAGCAGCACAGATGAAGAACTGGGGGGGGGGGGTGAGGGTCTTCATTTTGTAGATAGCTAGTAGGCATATTTTAGTTATATTCCAAAGGGCCTGTGGCTATACTAGTTTTTTTTTTTTTCCCCTGGACCTTAAATCTGACATGCAGGTGAATCCAAGTTATTGTCTGGGGAGATGATGTCATGGCTGGAAAAAGGACCAGAAAGTTGGATCAGGGGTGAGAGTAGCTCCCTAATATGGGAAAGGTGTATAAATATTGTTGACTGTAAACCCCATGGATTTGATGTGATCTGGGGTCCATATTCAGCTTAGGAGCCTGTGTGACCTCTGCATCCCTGTAGATCGGAGCTCACATTCTGTGGTCATGAGTAGGAACATTCCAAGCTGCCCCAATATCAGGACCTGTCTTCCTCAGGTGGAACATAGAGTATGTTGTCCATCCTCCTTTCAGAGGATGGAACATTGTCTACTGTTGTTGATCCAAGTTGAGGGCAAGATCCTATGGGTACCCACAAAGGGGTCTATTTTGTTGTTCCTGATAGAGATGACCAGTAAGAATGGAGAGAGGGATTTATTCGAGGTCTGGGCCCATCTTGTCTGTTTGGGAATCTCAAGACTCCCCAGATAGGGCTCTAGTTGATGGGGTAGCCTGATAATGACTAAAGAGTAATTGTTAAAGAAATTTTCTTTCACTTATTAGCTCTGTGATTATAGACATTCTCCTAGGGTTAGTAAATGTAATATAATGGTCTTCTCTTGTATTAATAGCCATTCCAAACTTCTTATACACACTCTCTTATGAAATAGATACTTTGCCTCCATTTCACAGAAAGAAGAACAAAAGCAAATAGAATTTCAATGTTTGTCAAAAGTAATTCTGTGTGTGAGACAGGGGTAGCCAGAGCAGAGATTCAAGTTTTGGCAATGTAACTGCAGGGTCTATTTTCTTAGTCCTTATACGGCTTCCTTAGCTTGGTTTTCTCGCATAGCTACATAAAGATAATGCTAACATGTTGTTATGTTGTTACGGACCCCAAGCATGATGTGATGAATTTAATATTATTAAATATTAACAACATGAGAATTTAATATGGATCTATGAAGAATAAAATACTTGTTAGTGTTATGCCAGGTATTCCAAATATAATCGCCTGCCCCAGCATTTTGAAAAATCATGATGATGGCATCAATAAGCACCAATTTATAGATAATCTGCCAAATTCCTCTTATTCAGAAAGTGGTAAGACTGAGATTGAAGTGCCAAATTCAGTTTATTATGTGGACATCATAGTAGCAAATAAAGTATCAGCCCATTATGTTAGCATGTGCCGTGCTTCTTGTGGGGAGGCCTCTTCTCGGGCACAGACTCCTGGCGGCCTGCTGTGCTGCACACCAGATGGAGGGGTCTGGGAGAATGCACCAGATGCAGGGGTCCAGGAGAATGCACCAGATGCAGGGGTCCGGGAGAATGCACCAGATGCAGGGGTCTGGAAGAATGCACCAGATGCAGGGGTCTGGGAGAATGCACCAGATGCAGGGGTCTAGGAGAATGCACCAGATGCAGGGGTCTAGGAGAATGCACCAGATGCAGGGGTCTAGGAGAATGCACCAGATGCAGGGGTCTGGGAGAATGCACCAGATGCAGGGGTCTGGGAGAATGCACCAGATGCAGGGGTCTGGGAGAATGCACCAGATGCAGGGGTCTGGGAGAATGCACCAGATGCAGGGTTCTGGGAGAATGCACCAGATGCAGGGTTCTGGGAGAATGCACCAGATATAGGGGTCTAGGAGAATGCATCAGATGCAGGGGTCTAGGAGAATGCACCAGATGCAGGGGTCTAGGAGAATGTATCAAATGCAGGGGTCTAGGAGTATGCACCAGATGCAGGGGTCTAGGAGTATGAACCAGATGCAGGAGTCTGGGAGAATGCAGTCCGAGGCATCAGGGGTGGAGTCTTACGGGACTCACTCAGTGTCCAGTGCTAGAGCCGCGACAAGAGACGACCTGGGGAATGTTTGATGAACAAATCCGTTTATTGAACAGTAAAGCAGGGTTTTTAAAGGGTCGCAGGAGGAAGTGACATGTGTATCCCATATATGGTAGGGAGGCAAAGGGTCTGGGGCAGGTCAGGACTTTTCCAGGAATTGCTGAGCAAGAGGTTTAATCAGTTAAAGGAACGAGGAAGCAAGGTTATCAGTAACCAGCAGCCAGAGGGGGGGTCCTGAGGGCAGAGAGAAGATAGATCAGATATGATCAAAGGAATGGAATGGGTGGGGAAGCAGGGAGGGAACTTTCAGGCAAAACAATGGTTATGTAGATAATTAGGGAGTGGGCTGTTGTGAGGCAGGGAGGCTGATCGGTGGGGCAGATCCTGGAGGTCACGTCCTTCCTTGCTCGACCTCTTAGTAGAGACAGACTGATAGGATAGCCGTGCCCCTCAGGCACCCATCTTTCAATGGGGGGGGGGTCCCATCAAGCTCTACCGTATCCTCAGAATTCCCTACAAACATGTTTGTTTTTTAAGAGGATATATGGTCTCCAAGTGGTAAATTTCTCTCTTTATATATATAGCTAGAGAGAGTGGAAACATCATGTTTGTTCCTTTGCTGAAATTTATTTAACAACAGTAGAGTGATTAACTATTTTGTGACATTACAAAATGCCTGCCTTAATTCAATTGAAAGCTCAAATTGATTTTTTGGCAGGTACTGAAAAGAGTATGATTATTCATGAAATGTTCTCCCTTGGATATAGACAATTGATTTTTGCAGTTGTAAATACTGGTTGGAGAACAAAACATTTATCAGTATGCTAAGTCATCTTGAGAGAGTCTTCATATTATTGATCCCCATCACAAAAGAGTGCTGTCTTAGTAATTTCGAATATGTATCTAGGTAAAGACGCTAACATACGAAGAGAATGTACGAACTTTGCAAATCAAACTTAACACATAAACCAAAGTCTAGTTCTCCATGAGGCCATAGTTTCAAACCATGTTGAAAAGTTGAGGGGTAATATATATTTGATATGCATGATATTATATTTTTATAAGGTCAGTTAGAGTCATGTGAGAAGTTTAACACAGCATGACTCCATTAGCACCATTAAATAATACACTTGACTCAAAAGTTTGCAAATTAAGCCTTAAATCAGAGGACCCTTTTAAAGGTAAAGATATCTAGAAGCTTAGGCCCTGAGAACCTGTTTCATTTTATCTTACCAAGTCAATTATAACAAACTGGGACATGGAATGAAGTAGAGATCATAAGGTAAGTCCAGTGAAGGTAGACACTAGCACACTAATAAGGCATGTCAGTAACTAGCAGTTAAATTCAGGAACATCAGGTAGGGCAGATTATAGTGGATTCAAATGATGTGAGAACCAAGATGTGAAAATAAGCTATGGCTTGACCTTTATTACTATAATGTGTCTGAAATCAAAGTGTCCCCAGAAAGAGCAAAGTTACCACTTCACAAGGAGTAACTTTTACCTTTTACCTCCAGCCACCTGAGTCTTATGAGTTAGCCAGTCAAGAGGATCCTGATGCCAGGTATGCATGCATAAAAAGCATAAACGGGTTGAAACTAAAGCAGGCAGTTCAGCTCATCTTATATGTCTGCAGATTCCAAATACAACTTCCACATTTCATTTTGAAGTAAGACCAGACCACGTGTGTTACTGCTTAAGAGAACAAAGGAAAGTCAAGTTTCACTCACTCCCACTGGACTAGGTCCTTATTCTTAGATCTTTTTCTTTTTAAAAAAAATCTTTATGTAGATCCTTCGCCTGCAAAATTGTTGATACCATAAAACACATCAGAATATAGTATTCACCCACAATGACCCTGGGTCCATGCTCCCAGAGGGATAGAGAATGGGAAAGCTGTCAGGGGAGGGGATGGGATACGGAGATTGGGTGGTGGGGATTGTGTGGAGTTGTGCCTCTCCTACCTTATGGTTTTGTTAATTTATCCTTTCTTAAATAAGAAAAAGAAAGAAAGAAAGAAAGAAAGAAAGAAAGAAAGAAAGAAAGAAAGAAAGAATATAGTATTCACGTTATACCATAAATCTTTATTTTTGATGCCTAGGAGATAGAATTCCAAACTATTTTAAGTGACCATTTGGCATCTGATTAATCCACTGATTCTTTGCACATAGTTATTTGTATGAAGTGGAGTCTAAATAGACAAGTTACCAATAGGCAATCCTCTAAATGCATGAAAAGTCATTGAAACCAAACTCCCTTCTCATCTGCATGATCTTTTTCTTACTATCTTTTAAAAGCTCTCCCTTAGCTATACAGAGCAAAGTGTGACCTGCACAGACAAGGGGTCTGCCTGCTGCTGGTTCTGTCCCTCCATAGCACCATATTGGCTGGCAGTGAGGGGTGCTTTGTTCTTTCCCCTCTCTTTCTTGTATAAATGAATAAATCTTCAGTAGAAATAGAACACCCTTAATTGTGCTTTTAGACAACTTCCCTTTGTGCTATAATCCTTGTCTTATCCTGAGCTCTCATCTTAAGGCAGAAAATTAGCTGAGGTTGGGCCATACAAGTAGTGTATAGAGACTAGTAGTATCGTCAGATAGAGATTAAACAAGTGGGTCAAAGGCAGAGAAATAGGTAGTGTCAACCTCACAAGCATGACTGTTTTCTTTCTTTTGTTTTACACAGTGGTCCTTTGTGTGGAACCTCTCCTGTAAATTCAAGTAAAATAAAAATTTATTCTAAAATAAATGTTGTAAAATAAACCCCAGTATATAATTTCTCATTTCCCCCTAAAGAAGTGTGGCTAAGTGTGTGCTTTCCTGCTATACTGCTCATTCTATCGGCAGCCAGCCAGGTGGCTCTGACCTAGAGCAGAGAGGCCTGGATCAGGTGGGACTCCTGCACTCCCCAAACTGTGCTTCCTTACCAAAATGTTAATGCATCCAGAAATTTCAGAAAGTCACATAGATACCCAAATACTATATCTAACACCAACGACGTTTAGAAATCACAGGCATTTCTGAGATGAAAGCAGTTTAAACTCAAGGTACCAAGTTGTTACAATAAGTTGCTGGAATGGTCGCCTGCTTTGTCATGAGCATGACTCAGGTGCCAGCCCTGCCACCACAGGACTGAGAATTTAGGTATTCTCTGTTCATTTCTAGAGCTGTATTTTCCTCTCTCTCTCTCTCTCTCTCTCTCAATGAAGCTGCATACTCTGGAGTGTTATATACAGTCCAGTCCCCCCCCCCCGTTCAAACATGTGAAAACATAACAAAAATTATTTAAAAAAATAAAAGGTTTTTTATTCAATGTGTCATTGTAAAGCTACAGAAAACTAATATAGTGAGTTTCACTTTTAGAAACTTGAAGCATTTATATTTCCTGATTCTTCATGCTAAATACAGTTAAAGTCTCCTACTATTACATGGAATATAAAAATAAAAAAATGAGGGAGTCGGGCGGTAGTGCAGTGGGTTAAGTGCAGGTGGTGCAAAGCGCAAGGACTGCTGTAAGGATCCCGGTTCGAGCCCCTGGATCCCCACCTGCAGGGGAGTCGCTACACAGGTGGTGAAGCAGCTCTGCAGGTGTCTGTCTTTCTCTCCCCCTCTCTGTCTTCCCCTCCTATCTAACAACAATGACATCATCAACAACAATAATAACCACAGCAACAATTAAAAACAAACAAGGGCAACAAAAGGGAAAATAAATAAATATGAAAAAAATTAAAAATTCTTCTAAAAGCTAGAAGGAAGAAGGGAGGTGTTCTAGGGAATCTTGTTATTTAAAAATGACTGAGTCACATCTTTCCTTGTCATTTCATACATGCCAGATTAGGCTGTGGAATAGGCAGGCATCCAGAGGCATCAACAGAGACTCCATAACAAGGCCATCTCTTTGTGGTGAATGAATTTATATGAGTGTCAAAACTGTGTACAACTTATACATACATTGTACCAATATCAATATATATTTTTTGTGTTATAGATTTGTAAGATCTAATCATTTGAGGAAATTGGTGATGGATGTTTTTGCAACTTCCTATAGATTTTTAAATATTATGACTCAAAATCAAAATGTTTCAGACAAACCGTTAAGAAGTGTAATGATCTTTAAAGGTTACTATCATTATGAAGGTTTTTGATTTAGATCTAGAGTAGGCTGGGGGCTGGGTGGTGGTGCACTTGATTGAACACACATGTTACAGTGTACAAGGACTCAAGTTCAAGCCCTGGTCCCTACTTGCAGCGGGGAAGCTTTTTATGAGTGGTGAAGCAGAACTGCAGGTGTCCCTTTACCTTTCTCCCTCTCTATTTTCCCCTGCCCTCTTTTTTTCTGGCTGTCTATATCCAATAAGCAAAGATAATTAAAAAAAAAAAAGACCTAGAGTAGGCTGTTAAAAATAGATAGCATTCTGTAACTATTAGTATAAGAATCATTTTCCTCAAATTACTTCTAATGCCAAAGCCAGTAGACCAATAACATTTATTTTAATGCAAGATTAACATTTTAAAATTAAATGTTAATCACAGCAGTCATTGTTTGCATAGATTTCACTATCACATATTTCCATCTTTTTTGACTTAGTAACATCCTTATGTATACATACCACATTTATTTATCCACTCATCTGGCAATGCACATTCCAGGTTCCACACAAGCATTTATTAGCTACGAGAATGTCATTCTCAGCTGAATTAAGCAGATACAGAAGGGCAAACAATTCCACGTATAAAGAAGTATCTAGAGTAGTAAAACTCCCAGAAAAAGGTATAGGAAGGAGAAATAGGGAGTTAGTTAACTTTTGTTGGGTATGTAGTTCAAATTTCTGAAGATTAAAAAATTCTAGAGAGAAATGGACCTGCCCTATTGCTGGTGCTCATGTGGGTGGCCTCATAACCCTATGTAAGCCATTGGCTTTCCCATCACCAGTTCTAGGGACTACGTGATGCAGAAGGAAAACTGCCAGGGGAAACTCAGGTATGAACTTCCACTTTATTTGGGGTAAGCACAGGGTTTTATAGCAAAGAGAACAAAGGACATTTTTCACATATGTCAGAAATTACAGGACTCTAAAGGTCAGATACCCCTATGGTGGGAAGGGGTAGGAATGGTAAGAATTGATGAGATACAGAAAGGACAGAGCAATTATTTCCATGATGCAAGACATGTTAATTATCTAAAGGTATTAAGAAAAACATAGTGGTTAAACCACTAAGGTGAGATAAAGCAGAGAAGAGCAAGGCTCAATGTAAATCATAGATATAAAAGACAAGGAAATAGGTGTGGGGTTCTCACTGCCAGGGTGCTGGCAAGGCTTGTGATGGAGTTTTCTTATGTGTGTGATCAAAGGATCAAAGGATGGTGAGCTCTGGATGAATGTAGTGAACTCTGGGTGAATATAGTGAACTTTGAGTGAACTTATAAGCAGGCAGCCATTTGGTCTGCTAGTAGGGGAGTGAGCTAAGTGTGAGAGGATGCAGGCTATTGTGAAGCCTTGAGAGATTAACAAGGGGAAACTGAGTCACAGAAAACATTTCCCTCTTAGCTCCATCCCTTGAGGGGAGAGATTATCAAGTGTGGTGTCTTTCCAGACCTCCATCACAAGGATGGGAGAGCTCCCCTAAACTCTACCAGCCTTTCCCATAGTCCCACACCCTAGAACCCTGCAATTCCTCTCCTGGGGATAGATCCTAAAGAACCCAACACCCCCATCCAAAAAGATCTGTGTACACGTATGTTCTTAGCAGCACAATTTGTAATAGCCAAAACCTGGAATCCACCCAGGTGTCCAACAACACATGAGTGGCTGAGCAAGTTGTGGTCTAGATACACAATGGAATACTACTCAGCTATTAAAAATAGTGACTTCACCATTTTCAGCCGATCTTGGATGGATCTTGAAAAATTCATGTTAAGTGAAATAAGTCAGAAACAGAAGGATGAATATGGGATGATCTCACTCTCAGGCAGAAGTTGAAAAACAAGATCAGAAGAGAAAACACAAGTAGAACCTGAAATGGAATTGGTGTATTGCACCAAAGTAAAAGACTCTGGGGGGGATGGGGGGGAAAATACAGGTCCAAGAAGGATGACAGAGGACCTAGTGGGGGTTGAATTGTTATATGGAAAACTGAGAAATGTTATGCATGTACAAACTATTGTATTTACTGTAGAATGTAAAACATTAATTCCCCAATAAAGAAATTTAAAAAAATTCTAGAGAACTTCTGTAAAATATTGTACATAATTGAAAAGTCTGAAAGAGGATCTTTCATTACAGGCTGTTTTAACGCCGTGGAAACATTGAATTGCCAAAGAAACTACCCTGGGTCAGAACTATTCAAACTGGTTCACAAATGGTTGGTCACAATAAACCATGTGCATCCGTGCTCCAAAGTGAGGGGCTCAGCTCCCACACACCCTGGCAATAAGCATTTTGTTTCAGGTATCCGACAGCTTTTTAGCAACAGTGTAGTTGCAGAAAGGGAAGCACTGGGCCTCATTATGAATACAGGTTTTTAACTCATAGTGGAGATGTAACAGGTTGGGAATTTGTCCCTTTTGGTGGCACTGCTACGATTAGTCTTTGTAAGTCATTTCCAGGAAGCAGTGATCAAGCACAGCAAGTACAAGTTGAGAGTTGGTCAGGGAGGTGGTGCAGCAGATAAAGCACTGGACTCTCGGCATGAAGTCCCAAGTTCAATCCCCTACAGCACATGTACTAGAGTGATGTCTGGTTCTTGCTCTGTCTGTCTGTCCTTTCCATAAGTAAGATATACCCAAACATGAGAGTTGGAACAGCCCCTCTGGCTTTCTTGTTAACGTGTGTGCACATAGGGGCAGAATGAAAGCTCAGTGTCTGGTGGGAATTTGATTCCCAAGGTGAATAATGGCATCTTCAGAATAAATACAATGTTAATTTCAGAACTGTAAGAAGCTGTTTTTGGCTATCCTGTGCTCTGTTTTGCTTTATGTCTATGAACAAGAATATCATGTTTGGTTGCTGACAGTGGTGAAACAATCCACCATTACCCCTGTACTGTATCTGCTTACTGAAAACTTTTAGTCAAGCCTGGCTCACATTCAGTGACAACACTAATACAGAAGTAATACATGCTTCATAACTGAGTGTGTTTCTTTAATTTTTTGGTTTGCAGATGATACACATGGATATTCTAAGTTGACAGAAATATAGTCAGTAGCTATTAACATATGTGTACTTCAAATTCATGAAATAATCTTTGAAACATCCTCAAATATTCCAAATAAATACATAACAGTAAAGACCATGCTATTTTTACAGTGCAGGTCTTCTCTTATTACTTCAGATGCTTATCAGAGTGATTTGCACATGGTATTATTTTCAATTTTTGCCTGTGGAACTGAGATAAGTTGGTATTATGGAAACGGCATAAACCTGGCAACATGGACGTTATGTTCTAGGTCTTGATCTGATAGATGTAGATATGTGACCTGAGTAAATCATTAGATTTTGATTCTTTGATTCCCTCTTACATAAAATCTGCGATGGGGAAGGAACATACTAAATTATTTATCAATATAATTTTTTTCCATCCGGATTATCACTGAGGCTCAGTGGGCCTGCATTACAAATCCACTGCTCCTGGTAGACTTTTTTTTTCTCCTCCTATTTTTATTAGATAGGCCAGATATAAACTGAGAGAGGAAGATACAGAGGGAGAGAGAGAGTCGCCTGCAGACCTGCTTCACTGCTCTTGAGTCCCACCTACAGGTGGGGAGTGAGGTTTCAACCCAGAATGTTTCACAGGATGCTATGTGCAGCACCACTGAGGCCCCTATTAATATAAATGATTCATAATTATATTATTTTTGTGATTCAGTAAATACCATGTTTTTGCTCTCATTTTTCAGTATTTCTTCATCTACTATTACCCCTGCCACCAGGCTTATCTCTGGGGATTGGCATCTGCATTTTGCACCCACCTGTGGCAAATGGGGGGACGCCAGCCAGGTGCCAGGACCCTGAGACCCATCACATATCGAGGCCACAAGCTCTATATAAGATGAATCAAAGATGGTGGAATTATTATTCTTAGTAGCTGAGTAGTATTCCATTATGTATATAGACCACAACTTGCTCAGCCACTCATCTGTTGTTGGACACCTGGGTTGCTTCCAGGTTTTGGCTATTACACATTGTGCTGCTGTGAACACAGGTGCATACAGATCTTTTTGGATGGGTGTGTTGGGTTCCTTAGGATCTATCCCCAGGAGAGGAATTGCAGGGTCATAGGGCAGGTCCATTTCAAACCTTCTGAGAGTTCTCCAGACTGTTCTCCACAGGGGCTGGACAATTGCCATTCCCACCAGCAGCACAGGATATAAATTTTACAAAGAATCTTCACATTATCTAGTCTCTTCCATCTTTTTAAAATTTTTTCCTTATTTCATTTTACTTTTTGACACTGCTCAGTTTCACTGCCATGGGATGACTTGTTCAAAGAGAAAAGAGAAACGAGAGCACAGCTCAGAGCTTTCTGCGGTGCAGGGAGGACTGCTTCCACCTAGCTTGTGAGCACGTCAGGCGGGCACATTAACCAGCTCAGCTATTTTATTGGCTCCATTTTATTCTTCACTCAATGTTAGTCAAACCTTAGGTCTGGGGAAACATATAATGAAAGTAACAAGACAACATTTGAAAACTGTATCATTATTTCCTAATTGAATGCAGAACTTGAAAGAGATTTTTTTTCTTCTTACGCCTTATGAAATGATAAGGACTGGAGAGGAGGTGGCCCAATGCTAAACTGAGTTCTGGATCCATGAAACAATAAAGGCCTCAGATCTTTTAAAAGCTGAACATGACTAAAAGAAAACATGGGCACGTATATGAGTGAACTTTAATGACTCTAGAATGACCTAACCAGACAGGCCTTGGGGTGGAATAAGGACACATTATATCTCCTACATGGGAACCCAAAATACAAAAGCAAATAGAGCATCATAAATGGCAGAGCAGTGCTCTGATAAAAAGGAAGAAAGGAGAGAGAGAGAGAGAGAGAGAGAGAGTTGGGGGAATGGAGGGGAAGAGAGAAAAAGATTAACTCAGAGCAGAAAACTTAAGCAGATGTAAAACCATAATAAAGATAGTCAAGATGAAAAAAAATTAAAAGGAAACCATATTTGTCAAAAACTATAAAGAATTCCAACAGAACATGACTTTCCTTAAAAAGGTATAGGAAGCTTGGTGCCTATGCAGTTCAAACTTAAAATACTAAATTAAGCTGAATACATAGGACATGTCCCTATTCCAAACCAAGGCCTGTCTAGTTAGAAGGCCAGTCTAGAGTTATTAAAATTGACTTATATACATGTTCTGTTTTCTTTTAGTTATGGTCAGTTTTTAAAGGATTTAAAAGACCTTTATTTGTTGTACAATGTTTTATATTCACCGTATGGAACTGGGTTAAGCCTGCTCTGTCAATTAGCTTAATTGATGAGAATTTCAATAGGTCCTGGGCTGTGTTAATTTCCTGAGGGGAACCTATTGAGAGAACAGCTTAGGGAAACTCACAGCTGGGAAAGCTTTTAAGTGCACCTCACCTGTCCTGTAAAGGAGTCCCCACGCTTCAGCACACATTAAACAACTCCCAATCTCTCTTTGCTCAACATCTTTGATGTTGTAAAACCCTCTTGGACTCTCTCTCTCTCTCCTGAAGTTTTCTCCCTCTTCATCTCACTTAGCCAAGGACAAAGTGTGTCCTGATCACTCTAAGAAGTGAAATGAAGGCCAGTGGCTTGAAGATCGCCATTTGGTGTAAAAAGGATTGGTGACCTGAATGACAGATGTGCAAACAGGGACGGGAGGGGACCGTGAATGTCAAGTGTGTTGCTGTATTCACACGTCTGCATAGCTTCTTCACCTATGTGACACCTCTATAAACTTTACTTATTTATTTATAAATATTTTATTAACTTTATTTGATGGAGACAGCCAAAAATCAAAAAGGAAAGGGATGATAGAGAGGGAGAGAGACAGACACCTGCAGCCCTGCTTTACCACTCGCAAAGCTTTCCCCCTACAGGTGGGGTCAAGGGGGCTCAAACCTGGGTCCTAGAGCATCGTAACATGTGTGCTCAACCAGGTGTGCCACCACCCGGCCCCCCTTATCTCTACTGTATAAGCGAAATAAAGCAGACTCAGGGTCAGGTACTGGTACACCTGATAGAGCACACACATTACCAGGAACAGGGACCCAGGTTCAAGACCCCAGACCCCACATATGGGTGCGTAGCTTCAGGAGTGATGGAGCAGGGCTGCAGGCATCTCTGTCTCCCTCTATATGTCCACCTCCTTTCAATTTCTCTCTATCTCTATGAAAAAAATAAAGAAAAGAAAAAGAAAAAAATGACTACCTACCTGTAGTGGTAGATTCTTCACACAGGCATCAAGCCTCAGCAACAACCCGAGTGTCAGAAAGAAAGAAGAGAGAGAAAGAGAGAGGGAGAGGGAGAGGGAGAGAAATGATGTTGCAAGATGATGACAAGGAGGACCTTGGAGGTAGAATTGTTCTGTGGAAAACTGAGAAATGTTACACATGTACAAACTATTGTATTTTACTGTTGACCATAAACCATTAATCCCCCAATAAAGGAATTTTAAAAAAGAAAGGATGAAAGAAGCCACCCCAACTTGAGTTTATATCACAAAGCAATGGTAATTAAAACCACATGGTACTGGGATAAATACAGGTACTGGGATCAATGGAACAGACTTGAAATCTCGGAAATAAGTCGACGCCTATGTAGTCATCAAATATACTACAAAGGGGCCAACACTATTCAATGGGGAAAAGAAAACCTTTCAACAAATGCTGCCAGAGGAATTGGACAGCCACATGTAGTAAAAGGAAACCACTTCGTCTTCTAACACCATGCACCAAAACAAGATCTGAGATCTAGCTGTTAGAAGCCAGACTCACAGGTACTAAATAATTATCTGAGACTGCACAGCAGAACCAGATCTTAGATGCAGTTTCAAATGTTCTGTGCTTTTCTCCACATCACACTTCTTCACAAAGGTAAGTTGTATATAACTTTGCATTGAGTTTCCATGTTAGTGGAAATTCAAGCACTGCTAGAGAGAAGTAGGTCTAAGCACTTGAAGATACATATCTTAGAGCGATGTGATAGTCCTCTGTCTAAAAACTAGTGGGGTGGCTAAAGATCATTCCCCCTCCCTCTATACATCCTTGCCTCTTTCTCTCCTCTCTTTCCTCCTCCAGGCTTCCTCCCCTTCTGTATGATGGTAGTGCACATACAGAACTATGACTAACACAGAGTTTTGGCAGGTGGAGCTCAAACCCACTGGCTTTGTGACGATTGGCAGATGTCCTCTCAGCTGCCCTTAGCCTTTCCACAGAGCTGCTAATCTGTGTAACACCGTGGGCATCTTGCTCATTAACTTCACTTCTACAGAAGCTAAGCATTAACCTGACTTTTAGACACCCCTCCTCATTATACTCTGAGCTTTTTCAGCTCTCGAAAATGCCTAAAAGTCTCACTTTCAAAATCTCTGTTTTAAGTGTGTGGTTGACATCCGTTTTGAAGACTCATTTCCCTTTGTATCCCATTATCTCAACGTGCTGTTCTAGTCTAAAAATGCTCACAACAGTATTTAGTTTTTCCAGCATCTCTTTCTGATTCTCCAAAAATCATGGCCCCAAATTTTGCCTTTGTCATCTGTGCTGTGGTTTCTCCTCTGTGGGACAGGGAGTCTCCTCAAGAAAGATTCAAGGGCAAACCCCGCAACTCTGTAACTTCTGAACTCTCACAAATCTATGATCACTAATTTTTCTTGGAAATCTCATAAATTATCAGGTTATGCACTTGATTATTTTTATCGTGTGGTTACTATAGACACCTTATCCTGCCACATTGTCTCTCACCACTTAGGAAGCTGATTCCCTTACATTCCTTGAATCAACACCCATGCCTCCCACTATTGTTTTCGCCCAGCTGGCTTCACGGGCGGGTAACAGATGACCCGGGACTCATGGTTGAGCTGTAGGCAGTATCTCTTTATTCATGCAGGACGCAGTGCAATCTAAGCTGAGCTAAGCTAAACTAAAACTAACTACAAACAATCTTGTCTTTATAAATATACTAGCCCAGTAGGGTGGGAACAGGATGCGACGCAGAGAGGGTGGAGAGAAAAGTGACTGGTGAAAATCTGGGTGTGACAAGGAGAGGGGGCAGAGCAAAAACATATCATGAACCAGTGGGGATTGAACCAATGCCCTGGAGGGAGGGTGGTGCTTGTTAACAGAGGTTATGTAAATAGAATGAAGTGGTTATGTAAATAGAATAGTGTTAAGCAGGGAGGATTAAACCAAATGAAACAGAAGAGGTTTTTAGAAGTATACCAACATCCCACTGCTTGAAACTTTTCACAGGACATCTGAAACTCAGTGTCACACATCACCCTAGACTTTCATAGCCCAGTTTTCCATGTATCCCCAATAGCTGTACCCAAAATCCAAATTTCTCCGGTGGCATTTTTTTCTTACTTGCTTCCTACAACCCACGTTGGAGGTTAATTAATTAATTTTTTGCTCTTTACTTTTGCTTTCAGACATTTTGCAGAAACCATTTAATTTCTAGCCACCTCTCCCTCTATTTTCCCTCTTTATTCAGGGGATTAGTGGTTTATTGTACATAGTACAGTAGTTGGTACATATGTAGAATTTATCATTTTTCTGCATAACTCCCTCCCCCGACCAGGTCCTCCTCCAACATCATACTCTAGGACCTGAAAGCCTGTCCCCCAGAGTCCTTTACTTTGGTGGAATATACTAAACCCAGTCCAAGTTCTGCTTTGTGTTTTGCGTTCTAATCTTATTCTCAACTTGCGTCTGTGAGTGAGATCATCCCATATTCCTCCTTCTCTTTCCAGCTGATCTCACTTCACAGAATTCCTTCAAGACCCATCCAAGATGAGGTGAAGAAGGTGGACTTACCGTTGTTAACAGCTGAACCACTTCTCTGTATGCAGCTGAGGATAATGGAATTATAGAAACCGAGCGGGCACACTCTTCAGTGTTTACGAAGACTATTCCATGAAGTTCAGTTTCTGAGTCTGTTGCTAGCGCATCCCATCTTCTTAGATATGGATAATTCCTCTCTCCTCTCTGTAGGGCATATTTACTGCTCCACATCAAGTTCTGTTGATATTTTATTCCACTTTTGTATTGCAATTTTTTGTCTGTTATTTTATTTATAGCCACATGAACTACAAAACAAGCAGAACACATTAGACTATAGTCGAGCTTGTCAAAAAACACAAGAGTTTGTGAATATTGTTACTGATAATCATAAGTCTACCTTCTCCACTAGTGGGTGGTTGGTGGAGAGGAAATGGGCAGACAGGCATCTAGGAGCAGTTAGAGCTATACCCACGACACCCAGATCTCAGCTTTCAAGCCTCTAGTGATGCCCTCACTGGCATCACTACTCTTTGATGTTAGAGCTGGGTTCATTATTGCTTTTTCCAACAGTTTTCTGAGATTTCTGTGTCTATGAAAATTCTTCAGTATTCTGGCTTCTCCATCACTGGATCTACATGGTCCCAGACATTCTCAAGTTGTTATCCTTGTTATTCTTTCATGAAGAAAATATGAAAGACAAAGTGAAGTTTTGGGGTATACCTGTATTGAAAAGTAAATTTTCAAATATTCATCAATATTTCATAACTCTGATAAATTTTTAGAATAAAAAATTCTGATCGCCACTGGTTCAGTGACTATCCATTTGTGGAATACTAGTTCTGATAGTAATCCATCAAAGGATTTTGCCTGACAAAATGACTTCTCCACTGGAGACTTGCACAGGCTTGTGGAGCAGTGCTGCACAGCTCCACTGTGTCTCTCTGTGGAAAGACATTCAGACTTAGCTTAATAATTGACTTGTCTGACACTGTACAGCAGTAAGAAGGTCTCTCTTGGGTGAATACTCACAGTCTAGGGAGATGACTTTAAAACTCTGGAAAGCAAGACAAACAAATATGGGGGCAAACATAATAATGGTGACCTACATCATCTGAGAGTGTCTGGCCTTTCGGCGTCCCATCCAGCTTCTCCTGAGTCATGGTATGCATTCACACACTTCAGGGGCCACCAAAGGGGAAAGGTTCCCAGGATTAATTGTTAACGACTTTCCTTAGTAACTTTAGACTTTCTTTTTAATCTCATAGTCACAAGAGTATAGAACTACGTGCCTTTCCGTCTTTTTCCTTTTTTCCTGAGTCAGACTTTTTGCCCACTGTATTTGGAGGCTAATGGCGTGCAGTACAGCTGTTGACATGCAGGTACGATTTGTCACCTCCCTGTGATGTTTGTTTGAAAACACTCTCCCCAGCCTATACTTTATTCCCCCATCATGCACCAGGACCCCAGTCGATGATCTTTATCAATACCAACAACTCCCTGGTGGTTGTATGACCAATGATCCCTAGTACCTCAGTAGTAGCTATGTGATGGCTCTGGATTTTACTTACATCAATATTTTAGGTAACTTCTGTGAATAAATGCAGCTCAGTGGATATTTAGTCTGCAAGTCTTACCACTGTCTAATGTGCTTACTAAGATTTCTACTTTGAGCTCCACAGATATATAGTAGTGGTAATATACAGACTTTACATGCCTGAATCCTCCGAGGTTCCAGGTTCAAGTCCTGGCAGCACCAAAACTAGGGCTGAAAAGTGCTTTCAGGTCTCTCTCTCTCTTGTTAAAATAAACATTTAAACAATTGTCATAAAAATAAAAAAGATGAAATTAGAGTAACAGATTTGTGGACTTGTTTAATTTTGATATAGACCATCATCAGTCAAATAAAAGCATAAGTACTGAAGTACTGTATAATATAAATAAAATTTTTTACTAATTTTAAATTATTCTGGGTCAAATTAATACAAAATATTGATTGACTGATTGATTGATTGATTAATTGATTGATTGATTTTGACTCCAGGGTTATCACTAGGGCTCAGTGCCTGCACTATGAATCCACTGCTCCTAAAGGCCATTTTTTTTCACTTTTTTATTGGATAGGACAGAGACAAATGGAGAGAGGAGGGGAGGATACAGAAGGGGAGAGAAAGACAGACACCTGCAGACCTGCTTCACTGCTTGTGAAGTGACTCCCCTGCAGGTGGGGAGCCAGGGGTTTAAACGTGGATCCTTGTGTGAGTCCTTGCACTTTGTATTATGCTGAACCTGGGGCGACATCGCCCATCCCCTGAAATAGTTGAAAACAGATCGGTGCTTTCATATTATAGTTATTTTTTATATAACTAATCAATTCATGCCTTCCGTTAGTTAGTACATCTTGTATTGTTAGATAGTTTAGTTGCACGTACTCCTTCAATTCCTGACGACTACTGGCGTTATAGATTAGACTGTACCCCTCTCAAAACTACTTGTTCCAGTCCTAAGCCCTGTGCACCAGAATGCAGTTGTATTTGAAAACAGAGTCATTAGGGGCCAGGTGGTGGCACACCTGGTAAGAGCACACACGTCACAGGGCTCCAGGACCCGGGTTCAAGCCTCTGGTCCCCACCTGCAAGGGGAAAGCTTCATGAGGGGTGAAGTAGGGCTGCAGGGGTCTCTCTGTCTCTTTCACTCTCTGTCTCCTCCACCCTTCTCAATTTCTCTGTCTCTATCCAAAAATAAATAAATAAATGGAATTTTAAAAAAAGAAAACAGTCATTAAAAGGGAAAGCATAAAAGGATGACAGAGGACCTAGTGGGGTTTGTATTGTTCTGTGGAAAACTGAGAAATGTTATGCTTGTACAAACCATTGTATTCACTGTGAAACGTAAAACATTAATCCCCCAACAAAGGGGAAAAAGAAATTAAAGAATTAATTGAGAATATAAGGCACATGTGAAGACTAAAAAAAATAAAAGGATAGTGGGGTTAGTAGAATAGGCCTAAATCAGGGGAAATGCTTCCTTCTAAACAGAGAAGGGCATAGACAGAGTGAAGACCTCGTGCCTACAATGTCAGGCCAAGAGGAGAGACCTCAGTAGACCTCAATCAGCTGACACCCAGACCTCAGATTTAAAGCCTCTAGGACGCAGAAGCCCTGCAGCTCTGTGTGGAACCTGTCCCGTAGCAGCACTACAGCATCAATGCAATCTGTAGACTTTGCTCACCTGCAGCCCTGTCACTTGATGCAGGTTCTGTGTGGACCCTGCCCTGTAGCAGCACTACAGCATCAATGCAGTCTGTAGACTTTGCTCACCTGCAGTCCAGACACCTGATGCAGGTTCTGTGTGGACTCCACCCGGTAGCAGCACTACAGAACCAATGCAATCTGTAGACTTTGCTCACCTGCAGCCCAGTGAACTGATGCAGGTTCTGTGTGGACCCTGCCCAGTAGCAGCTCTACAGCATCAATGCAGTCTGTAGACTTTGCTCACTTGCAGTCTAGTCACTTGATGCAGATTCTGTGTGGACCCTGCCCTGTAGCAGCTCTACAGCATCAATGCAGTCTGTAGACTTTGCTCACCTACAGTCCAGACACCTGATGCAGGTTCTGTGTGGACCCTGCCCTGTAGCAGCTCTACAGAACCAATGCTGTCTGTAGACTTTGCTCACCTGCAGTCCATCACCTCATGCAGGTTCTGTGTGGACCCCACCCTGTAGCAGCACTACAGAACCAATGCAGTCTGTAGACTTTGCTCACCTGTAGCCCAGTCACCTGATGCAGGCTCTGTGTGGACCCTGCCCTGTAGCAGCACTACAGTATCAGTGCAGTCTGTAGATTTTGCTCACCTGCAGTCCAGACACCTGATGCAGGTTCTGTGTGGACCCTGCCCTGTAGCAGCTCTACAGAACCAATGCAGTCTGTAGACTTTGCTCACCTTCAGTCCAGACACCTGATGCATGTTCTGTGTGGACCCTGCCCGGTAGCAGCACTACAGAACCAATGCAATCTGTAGACTTTGCTCACCTACAGTCTAGTCAATAGATGCAGGTTCTGTGTGGACCCTGCCCTATAGCAGCACTACAGCATCAGTGCAGTCTGTAGACTTTGCTCACCTACAGTCCAGACACCTGATGCATGTTCTGTGTGGACCCTGCCCGGTAGCAGCACTACAGAACCAATGCAATCTGTAGACTTTGCTCACCTGCAGTCTAGTCAATTGATGCAGGTTCTGTGTGGACCCTGCCCTATAGCAGCACTACAGCATCAGTGCAGTCTGTAGACTTTGCTCACCTGCAGTCCAGACACCTGATGCAGGTTCTGTGTGGACCCTGCCCGGTAGCAGCACTACAGAACCAATGCAATCTGTAGACTTTGCTCACCTGCAGCCCAGTCACCTGATGCAGGTTCTGTGTGGACCCTGCCCTGTAGCAGCTCTACAGAACCAATGCAGTCTGTAGACTTTGCTCACCTGCAGTCCAGACACCTGATGCAGGTTCTGTGTGGACCCTGCCCGGTAGCAGCACTACAGAACCAATGCAATCTGTAGACTTTGCTCACCTGCAGCCCAGTGAACTGATGCAGGTTCTGTGTGGACCCTGCCCAGTAGCAGCTCTACAGCATCAATGCAGTCTGTACACGTTGCTCACCTGCAGCCCAGTCACCTGATGCAGGTTCTGTGTGGACCCTGCCCTGTAGCAGCTCTACAGCATCAATGCAGTCTGTAGACTTTGCTCACCTACAGTCCAGACACCTGATGCAGGTTCTGTGTGGACCCTGCCCTGTAGCAGCTCTACAGAACCAATGCAGTCTGTAGACTTTGCTCACCTGCAGTCCATCACCTCATGCAGGTTCTGTGTGGACCCCACCCTGTAGCAGCACTACAGAACCAATGCAGTCTGTAGACTTTGCTCACCTGTAGCCCAGTCACCTGATGCAGGCTCTGTGTGGACCCTGCCCTGTAGCAGCACTACAGTATCAGTGCAGTCTGTAGACTTTGCTCACCTGCAGTCCAGACACCTGATGCAGGTTCTGTGTGGACCCTGCCCTGTAGCAGCTCTACAGCATCAATGCAGTCTGTAGACTTTGCTCACCTGCAGCCCAGTCACCTGATGCAGGTTCTGTGTGGACCCTGCCCGGTAGCAGCTCTACAGAACCAATGCAGTCTGTAGACTTTGCTCACCTGCAGTCCAGACACCTGATGCAGGTTCTGTGTGGACCCCGCCCTGTAGCAGCACTACAGCATCAGTGCAATCTGTAGACTTTGCTCACCTGCAGCCCAGTGAACTGATGCAGGTTCTGTGTGGACCCTGCCCAGTAGCAGCTCTACAACATCAATGCAGTCTGTAGACTTTGCTCACCTGCTGTCTAGTCACTTGATGCAGGTACTGTGTGGACCCTGCCCTGTAGCAGCACTACAGCATCAATGCAGTCTGTAGACTTTGCTCACCTGCAGTCTATCACCTGATGCAGATTCTGTGTGGACCCCGCCCTGTAGCAGCTCTACAGAACCAATGCAGTCTGTAGACTTTGCTCACCTGCAGTCCAGACACCTGATACAGGTTCTGTGTGGACCCTGCCTGGTAGCAGCACTACAGAACCAATGCAATCTGTAGACTTTGCTCACCTGCAGCCCAGTGAACTGATGCAGGTTCTGTGTGGACCCTTCCCAGTAGCAGCTCTACAGAACCAATGCAGTCTGTAGACTTTGCTCACCTGCAGTCCAGACACCTGATGCAGGTTCTGTGTGGACCCTGCCCTGTAGCAGCACTACAGCATCAGTGCAATCTGTAGACTTTGCTCACCTGCAGCCCAGTCACCTGATGCAGGTTCTGTGTGGACCCTGCCCTGTAGCAGCTCTACAGCATCAATGCAGTCTGTAGACATTGCTCACCTGCAGCCCAGTGAACTGATGCAGGTTCTGTGTGGACCCTGCCCAGTAGCAGCTCTACAACATCAATGCAGTCTGTAGACTTTGCTCACCTGCAGTCCAGACACCTGATGCAGGTTCTGTGTGGACCCCGCCCTGTAGCAGCACTACAGCATCAGTGCAATCTGTAGACTTTGCTCACCTGCAGCCCAGTGAACTGATGCAGGTTCTGTGTGGACCCTGCCCAGTAGCAGCTCTACAACATCAATGCAGTCTGTAGACTTTGCTCACCTGCTGTCTAGTCACTTGATGCAGGTACTGTGTGGACCCTGCCCTGTAGCAGCACTACAGCATCAATGCAGTCTGTAGACTTTGCTCACCTGCAGTCTATCACCTGATGCAGATTCTGTGTGGACCCCGCCCTGTAGCAGCTCTACAGAACCAATGCAGTCTGTAGACTTTGCTCACCTGCAGTCCAGACACCTGATACAGGTTCTGTGTGGACCCTGCCTGGTAGCAGCACTACAGAACCAATGCAATCTGTAGACTTTGCTCACCTGCAGCCCAGTGAACTGATGCAGGTTCTGTGTGGACCCTTCCCAGTAGCAGCTCTACAGAACCAATGCAGTCTGTAGACTTTGCTCACCTGCAGTCCAGACACCTGATGCAGGTTCTGTGTGGACCCTGCCCTGTAGCAGCACTACAGCATCAGTGCAATCTGTAGACTTTGCTCACCTGCAGCCCAGTCACCTGATGCAGGTTCTGTGTGGACCCTGCCCTGTAGCAGCTCTACAGCATCAATGCAGTCTGTAGACATTGCTCACCTGCAGCCCAGTGAACTGATGCAGGTTCTGTGTGGACCCTGCCCTGTAGCAGCTCTACAGAACCAATGCAGTCTGTAGACTTTGCTCACCTTCAGTCCAGACACCTGATGCATGTTCTGTGTGGACCCTGCCCGGTAGCAGCACTACAGAACCAATGCAATCTGTAGACTTTGCTCACCTACAGTCTAGTCAATTGATGCAGGTTCTGTGTGGACCCTGCCCTATAGCAGCACTACAGCATCAGTGCAGTCTGTAGAGTTGTTTACCTACAGTCCAGACACCTGATGCAGGTACTGTGTGGACCCTGCCCTATAGCAGCACTACAGCATCAATGCAGTCTGTAGACTTTGCTCACCTGCAGTCTATCACCTGATGCAGGTTCTCTGTGGACCCTGCCCTGTAGCAGCTCTACAGAACCAATGCAGTCTGTAGACTTTGCTCACCTGCAGTCCAGACACCTGATGCAGGTTCTGTGTGGACCCTGCCCTGTAGCAGCACTACAGCATCATTGCAGTCTGTAGACTTTGCTCACCTGCTATCCATCACCTGATCCAGGTTCTGTGTGGACCCTGCCCTGTAGCAGCTCTACAGCATCAATGCAGTCTGTAGACTTTGCTCACCTGCAGTCCAGACACCTGATGCAGGTTCTGTGTGGACCCTGCCCTGTAGCAGCACTACAGCATCAGTGCAATCTGTAGACTTTGCTCACCTGCAGCCCAGTGAACTGATGCAGGTTCTGTGTGGACCCTGCCCAGTAGCAGCTCTACAACATCAATGCAGTCTGTAGACTTTGCTCACCTGCTGTCTAGTCACTTGATGCAGGTTCTGTGTGGACCCTGCCCTATAGCAGCTCTACAGCATCAATGCAGTCTGTAGACTTTGCTCACCTGCAGCCCAGTCACCTGATGCAGGTTCTGTGTGGATCCTGCCCTGTAGCAGCTCTACAGAACCAATGCAGTCTGTAGACTTTGTTCACCTGCAGTCCAGACACCTGATGCAGGTTCTGTGTGGACCCTGCCCTGTAGCAGCACTACAGCATCAGTGCAATCTTTAGACTTTGCTCACCTGCAGCCCAGTGAACTGATGCAGGTTCTGTGTGGACCCTGCCCAGTAGCAGCTCTACAGCATCAATGCAGTCTGTAGACTTTGCTCACCTGCAGCCCAGTCACCTGATGTAGGTTCTGTGTGGACCCTGCCCTGTAGCAGCTCTACAGCATCAATGCAGTCTGTAGACTTTGCTCACCTGCAGCCCAGTCACCTGATGCAGGCATTCATTACTGAGCCATTTCAAGAAAAGGAACAAGAGGGTGGACAGGAACTGATGTTTTTAAAATAATTTTGCCATTTAATATTTTTACCATTATAATTAACTGTGAACTGACTTGTATTATTTACTGTTTGTTTATTTTTTTATTTCTTTATGGGGGATCGATGTTTTACATTCAACAGTAAATACAATAAATAGTTTGTACATGTGTAACATTTCTCAATTTTCCACCAGACAGTACATCCCCCACTAGTTCCTCTCATCCTTCTTGGACCCGTACTCCCATCCCCACCCCCAAGGTCTTTTACTTTGGTGCAATACACCAACTCCAGTTCAGGTTCTTGTTTACTTATTTTTTTAGGAGCCTCACACAGGCATGATTTCACGGCTTCTGAGACCACTTTCCATTCAAAGAGAAGCAGAGAGAGAAGGAAATGCCCCCTGTGTCACTCACTGCACTCCATCGGTCATGTGCTGGGGACATGCTCTCATCCCAGACCTGCATTGGAAGCACTTCTTTCTTTGGTAGTGAAATACAAAGTTAACTAGAATGAATAACTTTGAATACCAATAAATAAACCATAAGTTCTTTATAATCTACTCAGTTTCTGTCTGTTACTTGGACAAGTATGTTCCTTAAATTATTCAGTATGTATTCCTTGTGTGACAAAACACAGAAGCGAATGGGTTTAAATATGTGTTTTCCACTATTGAGATAAATTCCTCCTTCTACAGAGATATTATTTATTCTCTTGCCATATTTCCCTTCAGAGACAGATCTTGATATATTCATATTTACTTAAGGTGGTATGATAGTCCCACAGAAAACATAAACACCAAGATTTTAAATTCTTTGCTTGATTTCTTTACAGAGAAAGTGTGGAACAGAGGAGATTACAAACGACATTGCAGCTAGCCACAACAGGAACTAAGATCCAGAGAAACCACTTAGCTGCTTCTCCTCAGAGGTTTTGCAGGTGAGTCCTGCTAGTTGGCAGGATAATAACAGGTGAGACACAGTCCACATACTGATAATGGTAACACTAATAGGTGGGGCAGGTCTTCATCAGCGTCTGACCTCTGCGACTTGGAATGAAAGTCTCCTGGGCACCTCTCAGTGCACCTGCTAACTAGACCTATCGTTAAACAGAATGTAGAGTCTAAGGCCAGAAAAACAAACACTCATGCTGGTGGTCTAGATTATAGGTTACTAACTTTCCTTGTGGGTTTGGCAATCTTGGATAAACTATTTTTCTCATTATTCTGTGGTTTTATATAATATACTTAATATACTATTCCTTGTTAGCAATGATGTTAATGTTTTGCATTTCTGTGTTGCTTGCTTTACCTCCAAATTCCTTGTTTATTTAAGATGTTACTAAGCAGCGTAGATGTATGTCAAAAATAATCTGTTGTCAGTGAGGAGAAACCCTTACACCCTTGCCATTTTCTTCATATCATTCTGATACTAAGTCCTTATTTTTTTCTTCTCTCTTCGGTTTATCTCTCATGAACTGGGTTGTTATGATTTATTATCTTTTTTAAAGCCAATATTATAGATTTCTACTATTTTTTTTATTTTGAGATGATCACATGGCAGCATAGTTTTATCATATTCATTACTAGGAATTGCCCTACTGATAATGTCTTGAAAGAGAATGCCCTGCTCTTTCCAATCAGTGATCTTACTTGTCAGCTCTCACTTCAGCTTCATGATGAAGGTACCTTGATGGTTGGTGATCAAGATAAAGATGAAAAATTAAGCATGTTGTGTCCGAGTATCTATACAAATACAAGTAGGAATGAGCCAGGGTTTAGACCTGGGTCCTTGTGTGTGGTAATGTATTCATTCCACTGTTTGTGCCAGCGACCACCTGGCCCGTGGTGTAGAGTTCTTCCTTATGGAGGAAATGGCTCCACTTCTCCAGCTCACGCCATCAGTCATCCCATCAGCTGTCCTTGCAGCTGGCTCTTCAACATCTCAGGAAGCACCTGCACTAACACCATTCAGTGTAGCAGCAGGGTCAGCTACTGGGTTGCTAGGAGATGGGATTTCTCTCAACGTTTGGTTTCTCCTCATTCCTAGTGTCTTCTTAATATGTATGACTTTCAATGATCCTTTTTGCCTCCAGATGTTCAATGGTTGAGTATGTCACATGTAGAATGTGGTGTTTCATAGTTATCATAAGTTTAGGCCTTTCGTTCTTGCATGTCCGTGAGGAACCAGAGGAACCAGTGATGCACTACATCACTTAGAGATCCTAGAATAGTGTAGACACAGAGTTATTAAGCTGGATTCCGTTTAAAATTGTGTATAACAACAAAACAACATTGATATCATTTCTTGATGTTTTGTTGTTGTTGTTAAGGTGTCATATGAATATATTGCTTATTTGACATCCTTGACCTATGAGATTAGGTTCTATCTTAAATTGAAGCCAGTAGTAAATAAAGATGAAGACAATCTCCTACCAAAAAAAAAAAGCTCCAGAAATGTAAAGAAATTGGGGCTGGGTGGTGGCGCACCTGGTTGAGTGCACATCTTACAATGTGCAAGGATCCAGGTTTGAGCCCCTATTCCCCACCTGCAGGGCTAAACTTCACAAGTGGTGAGGCAGTGCTGCAGGTCTCTCTCTCTCTTTCTCTCTCTCCATATATATCCCTTTTCCTCTCTAAATAATAAATATAATAATAAAATCTTAAATGGAAATATAAAGAAATAGTGATAAAAATTACATTATTATTCAACCAGTAGTCCTGTGTCATGTATATGAATATAGCATTAAAATGCACTGTTGTATAATTTGTTTAGCTACTAATTACAAAGCCCAAGAGACACCCCTTGTGCTGATGTGATTATGTGATATCATGCAATAGATGTATGTCTCTTACATAGCAATATCTGGCTTGCTTTTAAATTTTATTTTCATTACATTGTCTACTTATCCTGAGCTGAATTAGTTAACTGTGAGTTGCATGTGGATATGACTAAAGAGATAAGTGGTTCATAAGCTACTTCTCTCGGTGAGTCATTGCTTACTTTAAATGTATAAAACTAGGAGGCACTTAGTATTGCGTGACTTCTTAAAAAATAACTAAACACAATATTATGACAAACAGTAATGAAGTATCATGATGTGGAAAGAAAGTAGGTGCTTCATTTGGGGACAAAGATTAATGCCCCTTGACCACAAGTCACAGTGACTATATCGGTGATTCCAATGTTAATTGATATATTCTTTTCAAAGTTCCAGTTGGATTGTGAGAAATCATGTCCTAGAATACAAGATACATGGAAATCAGGAGTCTTTGGGAAGAGTTTCTTGCCAAAGCCTGTGCATAACACTGGCAAATAGCTCACCTGGGCAGCGTGCTACTCTGCTATGTGCACGGCCCAGGTTGAACCTGGCCATGCCACACTAGCAGGAGTGTTGTGCTGTGGACTCTTTCACTCTCTGTCTCCACAGAGTATATGTACATGCACGGATGGCTTTTCCATTTTCCATGCTGTAAAAAAAGTGAAAAGCACAGGCTGAGCAACAAAACATAACACATAAGAAAGGTAGAATATTATTTATCAAATTCAATTAAGTCCTAAGGATTATGTTTACCTGACATGTGATTTCAATAATAGATTTTTTTGAAATGATAACTTGAACTTCATATCTAGTTAACAGAATAGAACTCAGCTGATCATTACAACATTTAAATATGCTTAAAAATTGGATGTTTCTTAGAATTCAGCTACCACCTATTAAGTTATGCAAATTCTTTGATGGAAATGTTGAAAACACTTAGAGTTTCATTCTTGTCAATGAATTTCTTGATATCATGGGATAAGAATACCATAAAAATTAGATTTAAACAAAATGTAAAAAGAAGAAGCATAGATCAGATTGGAGAGTGGCGCTGTGGCTAAAAGTGGGCACAGAGACAGGACACTGCTCTCCTCTCCTTTATGGTGCTGTGGGGGACTGAGCATGGGACTTGGGAGCCTCAGGTACAAAAGCCTTTTTGTATAGCTATTATGGTGTCTCCACCACCCCTGGTTTTTAAATATTTTATTTATCTTAAATGAGAGGGGAGAGGGCAGAGGGGTGAGAGGGAGAGAGAGAGAGAGGGAGATGGAGAGGGAAATACTGAGAGAAGAACCAGACCACTGCTCAGCCCAGGCTTGTGGTGGTGCTGAATATTGAACCTGTGACCTCAGAGTCTCAGGCGTGAAAGTCTTTTGCATAACCATTCCACATCCCCTACCCCTGAATTTTATTAAAACACAGAATAGGGTCAGCAAAATAACTGACTTAAATGATGTGTGACTTTGCCTTGCATACGGCCAGCTTTGAGCCTCCCCCCCCCCCCCCGCCACACACACACCACTGCACTGAAGGAAATGTCAGTTTCATGGTCTATACCTCTCTGCCTCTATCTAAAACCGATATAGAAAATGAAGATAAAACATAGACTACATGATTTTAGATATGTTTGGCTATTTAAATTTCTAAAATTATCATATAGCCCCACCATTCTTTTTTTTTTTTTTTTTGTATGGGCAAGAAATTGGTAAGATATTTTATATATATATATATATATATATATATATATATATATATATATATAGTGTTTAAAGGTTATTTAGCTGAGTCTTTGAGCTTGAGAATGAGGGAGTCAGGAAATGCTATCATCCATCATTGTGAAATATTTGCTCTTGAAAGGGTTTCTACTTCTGCAGTGACCTTATTTCTTACATAAATAGTTCTTGGAAATCATCTATCACTCTTTTTACTGACTTAGTATAAAGTGCATTCGGTGGTCCTTACATCATGCTGGAGTTGAAAAACTTTTAAAGAAAGCAGTGAAAACTTCTCCACAGAAATATCTTTCTACGTATAGATATTTCACATGTAATTAGTTTCTTATACTTCAGGTATGACTGAATATAATACTTTCAGTCAGGTACAATTATTGGAATGTTATTTAGTGTTCAGTGACTAGTACATATTTACTTAATTTTTATATTTTTAGAAATGTACTTTATTAATTTCACATCAACTAGGTGTGTGTGTGTGAGAGAGAGAGAGAGAGAGAGAGAAAAGAGAGAGAAAGAAAGAGAGAACAAGAGGTAAGAGGAGCTAGAACCCTTGCTTTGATATACCTAGTACTGGGGGAAATGGGGCGTGTCAGAAGCACGCACATCTTGTAGTCTACCAACTGAGTTATTTCCCTAGCCACTCAACAGAGGAATAAAACATGCAGATACGCTTAAATCCAAGAAGTCAACTTATTCAGGAAATGCTGATTCCCAGAGTTGTCGTGGGTATAGCTCTAACTGCTCCTAGATATCTGAGATCTGGGTGTCGTGGGTATAGCTCTAACTGCTCCTAGATATCTGAGATCTGGGTGTCGTGGGGATAGCTCTAACTGCTCCTAGATGCCCGTCTGCCCATTTTCCTCTCCACCAACCACCCACTAGTGAAAAAGATAGATTTATGATTATCAGTAACAGTATTCACAAACTCTTGTGATTTTTGACAAGCTTGACTATAGTCTAATGTGTCCTGCTTGTTCTGTAGTTCATGTGGCTATAAATAAAATAACAGACAAAAAAATACAATACAAAAGTGGAAGAAAATATCAATAGAACTTGATGTGGAGCAGTAAATATGCCCTACAGGGGGGTGAGAGAAATTATCCATATCTAAGAAGATGGGATGCGCTAGCAACAGACTCAGAAACTGAACTTCATGGAATAGTCTTCGTAAACACTGAAGAGTGTGCCCGCTCGGTTTCTATAATTCCATTATCTAAAAATGAAAGAAAATTCCTCAAAGGAGAATTGGAGTGTCTCAATATCTTTTGAAAGAAATGAGACCTGAAATGGAAAACAACAAAATAACCTTAAAGGTGTTATACACACCTGACTTAGTGAGAATTTAAAGAGAGAGTGGTAGTTTTAAGGGGGGTAGAAAATTTGGGCTAAGACCTGAAGGGTAGAACTATATCACATTTTGAAAGTAGGTCCCATCCTAACTATAAAAGGTAGGGAGGGCTCCACATCCAATTCCGCTTACAGTTCATTCAAATCTCCATACATGGCAGCAGTTGTGAAGGAAACTCACTTCATATGGTGTAAGAAATCAATGGATTAGGTGGGATGGGAGGTCACTGAACATTAAACAAAATCAGGATTGCTGATCTTGCTTCAGTTTTACACTCTTCTTTTACGACTCTACAGATCTTCTTACAAATTCACAAAACCTTGAGAGACTATGTTCCCTTGAGGTACATATGTCCTTGGCCTAGCATCTACCTTGAACTGAAATAATTAAAGTAATTTAAAGTGTACGAATCCCTTCTGAGCCACACGTGCTTTGGATGATCCCAGCGCTCGCCTTCTGATGCTGAGAGGTAGTTCAGTATGGGCTTCTGGAGCAGAGCTATGGCAACCTAGTCTTGAGAAGTTGGCTCTCCAGAAAACAAATACTGAGGCCAGGTGGTGGCTCACCTGGTTGAGTGCATATGTCATAATGTGCAAGGACCTGAGCTCAAGCCCCCACCCCTGTACCCACCTGCAGGGGGAAAGATTTGAGAGTGGTGAAGCAGGTCTGCAGGTGTCACTCTGTCTCTCTCAGTCTCTATCTCCCCCCTTACCTCTCCATTTCTGGCTATTTCTATCCAGTAAATAAATAAATAAATAAACATAATAAAAATAGATAAGATATATCTTTAGTTCAGGGGTAGATAACATAATGGTTATGTAAGGAGACTCTCCTGCCTGAGGCTTCAAAGTCCCAGGTTCAATTCCTTGCACCACCATAAGCCAGAACTGAGCAGTGCTCTGGTTAAAAGAAATATATTACAACAAAACATCTCAACGAATTTCGTCAAAGAACAGCTGGAATTTCTGGTAAAGAAAGGAACATCACTATCTGATGGTTGATGATTGTGTATGGACAGTAGGAGCAGGATGAAAGAGAGAGAGAGAGAGAGGGAGAGAAGGAGCAGGAAGAGAGAGAGAGAGAGACAGAGAGAGGAGAGCTCAGGAAGAAACAGAACACTTAATTACAACTGGACACCTTATTGGCAGTGGCTTTAGATCCATGCAGTTGATTTAAAGGGCCTATGCAAACAGCTCAGGGAACAAGTGCCTTGTGTATAGGCACTTAGGGGTACTGCTGAGAGCTGGAGAAGCCACAGACTCTTGATTGAAGTCCAGGGGGCCACACAAGGGTACCAGCAAAGTGAACACTGTATCCTTTTTGTGACAGCAAGGAGGGCTCTCATCTGCATCAAGAACCTGGTAAAGGAGACTTCTGGAGGCAGGGCTACAGAGCAGCAGCATCTGTGTTTCTGTCCTCTTCTCTCCCAGGTCAACTAGGAATACCAAAGGAGACCACCTGGGACGGCAACAAGACAGGACTAGAACAACTTCAGGAACCCACCAAATCACCGGTGAGTGCAAACATGTGTGGCTCATGGACAGAGAGGAGCCCAGGAAGAGATTAAGCAGCTGGTAACAGTCTGGCAGTTTACCAGTTAAGACACCACCTCCAGTTTGTTTCACCAACAAAAAGACAGCTGAAGGTAGGAAAGGACTCCCCTAAGACTCACCAAATGCAACTGTGAGTCTCCATTGCTTCTGCCCTCAGAATCTGGAACAGCAGCATGGAGGGCCTGTGCTGATACCAGGGGACAGAGAACTAACTAGGAAACTCAAGAGAAGATCTACACCTTGGTGGCCTAGCAGTGGGGCTGTGAGAGTCTCTTTGCATAACCACTAGATTATCTCTGCCCCACTCTGCTTTATCTCTTGGTCAGGAGTGAGGGATAAGCTAATAAGCCTACTTATAGTTTAAAAGACTTTAGGCTCCCATACCCTACAGAGAAGAAAAAGAACAAAAGAAGCTTTTAAAACACTGTGCTCCAACTCAGGGATTAAAATAACGTTGAAACAACTGGCAATTTCCACAACTGTGAACCTTTTAAGTACATTACTTAGACAGAACTCAATCCAGGCAAGAGTGATCAGTAATTTGAAAAGTACCAAGAGAGGGGCCTCATAACATACTATACAGAATGGTTAAACAAACAAGAAGAAATATTGGAGAAATGAACCAGGACAAGAGTGCAGCTAAAAGCACCCCAAAGGTTGAAGCACAAAATAATGAGATGAATATCCAAATGCTAGTTAAGTAAATAATCACAGGAGTGAGTAAAGAGTTTGAAAGAATTGTCATCAGAAGTGCTGAAACAACAAATGAGACTCTGGAAGAAAACACTAATTATCTCAAGGTTATTAGAGAGCTGAAAGCTGAAATAGCTGAGCTAAGAACAAAACTAGCTGAACAGGCTAAAACAGTATCAGAACAGGGTAACAAAATATATGAACTCCAGAAAACAGTAGAGGGGAGAGAGAATAGAATAATAAATGAGGCTGAAGACAGAATTAGCAAGATTGAGGATGAATTAGACAACTAAAAAAGAAGATATCTCAAAAAGAGATTAATGGATACTGAAAACAATAACAGATACCTGTGGGATGACTTCAAAAGAAACAATATACACATTACTGGCTTATCAGAGGAAGAAAGAGAGGGAGGGGAAGAAAGAATTTCTTAGGACATAGTAGCTGAGAGCTTCATAGTCTAGACAACATCAAAGACATAAAGGTTCAAGAAGACCAGAGGGTTCCAAACAGAATTAACCCAGACTTAAATACACTAAGACACATCATATTTAGAATGGAAAGGAATAAGGATAAAGGAAGGACTCTGAAGGCTGCAAGAGAAAAAAAGAGTCACCTCCAGAGGAAAACCCATAAGATTAGCAGCAGACTTCTCCACACAATCACTACAGGCCGGAAGAGAATGGCAAGATATCTGTCAAGTGCTCAATGAGAAAGGCTTTCAATCAAGACTACTGTATCCTGCTAGACTGTCATTCAGATTAGATGGAGAGATAAAAACCTCAGAGAAGCAACAGTGGAAAGAATCAACTATCACAAAGCCTGCCCTGAAAGAAGTTCTGAAAGGTCTCCTATAAACAGCCAAACCATCTATCAGAACACTCTAAAAATATACAAGAATGGTGTTAAAGCATCTTCAATCTTTGATATCAATAAATGTCAATGGGAGTAGATGGAAATTCTTAAAGATAGAGGAGTCTATATATAGCAAACCTATAACCAATATTATACTCAATGGTGAAAAGCTGGAAGCATTTCCCCTCAGATCAGGTACTAGACAGGGCTGCTCACTGTCACCATTATTATTCAACATAGTGTTGGAAGTTCTTGCCATAGCAATCAGGCAGGAGTAAGGAATTAAAGGCATACAGATTAGAAGAGAAGTAAAACTCTCCCTATTTTCAGATGACATCAAAGTATACATAGAAAAACCTAAGGAATCCAGCAAGAATATTTGGAAATCATCAGGCAATACAGTAAGGTGTCAGGCTAAAAAGTTAACATTCACAGGTCAGTGGCATTGCAAACACTAAGTTAGAAGTAGTTGAAATCCATAAATCAATTCCTTTTACTATAGCAAAAAAAAAACCCAATAAAATATCTGGGCATAAACCTAATCAAAGAGGTGAAAGACATGTATACCAAAAATTATGAGTCACTATTCAAAAAAATAGAAAAAGATACAAAGAAGTGGAAAGATATTCCATGATCATGGGTTGACAGAATTAACATCATCAGAATGAATATACTACCCAGAGCCATCTACAAATTTAATGCTATCCTCATCAAGATCACAACCACATTTTTTAGGAGAAGACAACAAATGCTACAAATGTTTATCTGGAACCAGAAAAGACCTAGAATTGTCAAAACCATCTTGAGAAGAAAGAACAGAACTGAAGGTATCACACTCTCAGATCTCAAATTGTATTATAGGGCCATTGTCATCAAAACTGCTTGGTACTAGAATATGAATAGACACACTGACCAGTAGAATAGAATTGAGATCCTGGAAGTAAGCCCTCACAACGATGGACATCTAATCTTTGACAAAGGTGCCCAGACTATTAAATGGGAAAGCAGAGTCTCTTCAACAAATGGTGTTGGGAAAAATGGATTGAAACATGCAGAAGAATGAAACTGAACCACTATATTTCACCAAATACAAAAGTAAATTTCATGTGTATCAAGGACTTGGATGTTAGACCACAAACTATCAGATACTTAGGAGAAAATATTGGCAGAACTCTTTTCCGCATAAATTTTAAAGACATCTTCAAGGAAACAAATCCAATTACAAAGAAGACTAAGGCAAGTATAAACCTATGGGACTACATCAAATTAAAAAGCTTTTGCACAGCAAAAGAAACCACTACCCAAACCAAGAGACTTCTCACAGAATGGGAGAAGATCTTTACATGCCATACATCAGAAAAGAGTTTAATAACCAAAATATATAAAGAGCTTGCCAAACTCAACAACAAGATAACAAATGACTCCATCCAAAAATGGGGAAAGGAAATGGACAGAATATTCACCACAGATGAGATCCAAGAGGCCTAGAAACACATGAAAACATGTTCCAAGTCTTTTATTGTCAGAGAAATGCAAATACAGACAACAATGAGATACCATGTCACTCCTGTGAGAATTTCATACATCAGAAAAGATAACAACAGCAGATATTGGAGCGGTTGTGGGGTCAAAGGAACCCTCCTGCACTGCTGATGGGAATTTCAGTTGGTCCAACCTCTGTGGAAAACAGTCTGGAGAACTCTCAGAAGGCTAGAAATGGACCTGCCCAATGACCCTGCAATTCCTCTCCTGGGGATATATCCTAAGGAACCCAACACACCCATCCAAAAAGATCTGTGTACACATACATTCTTAGCAGCACAATTTGTAATAGCTAAAACCTGGCTGCAACCCATGTGTCCAACAACATATGAGTGGCTGAGCAAGTTGTGGTCTATATACACAATGGATTACTACTCATTTCTTAAAAATGTTGATTTCACCGTTTTCAGCTGATCTTGGTTGTACCTTGAAAAAACCATGTTAAGTGAAATAAGTCAGAAACAGAAGGATGAATATAGGATGATCTCACTCTCAGGCAGAATTTGAAAAACAAAATCAGAAGAAAAAACACAAGTAGAACCTGAACTGGAATTAGTGTATTGCACCAAAGTAAAAGACTCTGGGGTGGAATGGGACGGGGGGTGGGGACAGGGGGTGGGGTGGAATACAGGTCCAAAAAGCATGACAGAGGACCTAGGTGGGGGGAGGGGTTGGTTGTATTGTTATATGGAACAGTGGGAAATGTTATGCATGTACAAACTATTGTATTTGCTACAGAACGTAACACATTAATTCACCAATAAAGAAATGAAGAAGGAGGAGGAGGAAGGGGAAGGGGAAGCGGAAGGGGAAGGAGAAGGAGAAGGAGAAGGAGAAGGAGAAGGAGAAGGAGAAGGAGAAGGAGAAGGAGAAGGATCTGGTAAATGGGATCTAGCCCACCCCTGTGACTATTGAGGGGAGATCGGGTGCCACATATATATCACTCCTTCAAAATTCTCCTCTCGCTTAGCACCTCCTTGCAGTTCACATACAAAGTAGGACCCAGCACCACCGGCTATCCAACAGCAAAAGTCAAAACAGATGTGTAAAATTAGGAATAAAATAAAGGGACAGACACCATATGATGCAGACTCAGTGGAGCTGTCAGACAAATAATTTAGGAACTACATTGCGAGGAAATTTGAAGAAATACAAAGCTTTCAATTTAATATGTAGAAATGGATTAAGGAAGAAAACTATGACTTCAAAGGGTCTCTTGATAGAAAATTAGAGAATTTGAAGAGTCAGAGGAAAGGAAGGACACTTCATGCACTCCAGCCTCCAACAGCAGCTCAGGGAACGAAGCTAATCCAGCGAGACACGAGAACATCAGAAACTTAAGACAAACTGCCCACACTCTGACTTCAACATAGAAGGAGAAAAAAAATGTTTACAAAAAAGTGAGGCAAATCTTCGAGATTGAAGAGTCCATCAGACAAGCAAATATCAGAATTATAGGGCTCAGGAGAGGAGAGAATGAAGGGAATAGGAATCATCAAAATAATAGTAGAAAATGATGGAGGACTATTCACCTGCAATCTTATGATCTTGTGATTTATTATTTAACCATTAATAAAAATAAAATTAAAAAATAAAATTCAGTGGTAGTTGAATTGGATGTCTCATCATTATTTGTATGAAAAACTCAAAGAATGCTGAGGTTAAGATCGCACTAGCATCTGCTGTCTAGGCTGCAGTCTGAAAGTACAGGGTAGGAGGTTGGGCAGTAGTGCAGCAGGTTAAGCACACAAAGCACAAGGACCAGCTCAAGGATTGCAGTTCAAGCCCCCAGCTCCCCACCTGCAGGGAGGGTCAGCTTTACAAGCGGTGAAACAGATCTGTAGGTGACTGTCTTTCTCTCCCTTTCTCGATTTCTCTCTGTCCTATCCAACAGAAACAATAGCGATAACAATAATAATAACAACAATGATAAACAAGAAGGGCAACAAAAGGGAAAAAATGACTTCCAAGAGCAGTGGATTCGTAGTGCAGGCACCGAGCCCCAGCAATAACCCTGGAGGGAAAAAAAAAAACCCAAAAAACAAAAACAAAAAAACAAAAAGCAAACTTGAAAGTACAGTGTCTCTTCAGTGGGGGCTTAGTAATATCATTATAAATAATTCCTGTCCACCTCTCTGCCCCTCTAATGGCCCATCTGCATTATTACACTGCTTTGAAGGATAAAAGGAGAAATGTTTCAAGACATAAATAATTCTATTAACAGGTTTAATAAGAAATGTATCAAACAAATCATTTTATAGATATTAGAGTTGCATGTCCTTAATTCAAATGTGAAGATGCTATTTTTTTAAATAAAAACTATTTGTTTTGGTACATGAGTTTTTATTAAATAATAATTCAAAGTGGAAAGTAGAATGACTTTTTCTATATATGCCCATGCATCAAAAACAAAAATACATTTGTCTCAGTTTTCATTAGATTTTATAATTTTTGTTTTCTGAACTTATGGTTATGCTTTTACTCATTTAATTTTGCAAGTAAATGAAATCTATCTCTTACAGACAAATTTTAATTCTTTCTGGAGTGCAGAATATTGTACAAAATCTATTATATGCCTCTGTGTTGTTTTCGACGGGTTATGTTGTTTTCGCTGGGCTGGCTTCACAGGCGGGTAACAGATGACCAGGGACTCATGGTTGAGCTGTAGGTAGTATCTCCTTATTCATGCAGGACGCAGCACAATCTAAGATGAGCTAAGCTAAACTCAAGTACCCTAAAACTCACAATGCTGTCTTTATATATACTTGCCAAGTATGGTGGAAACAGGATGTGACATAGAGAAAAGTGACTGGTGAAAATCAGAGTGCGACAAGGAGGGGGCGGAGCAGGTGAGAATCCTATCATTGAATCACCAATGCCCTGGAGGGAGGGTGGTGCTTGTTAACAGTGGTTATGTAAATAGAATGCAGTGGTTCTTCTTCTTCTAGCATTTGCCCTTCTTCCGTAGCCAGTCAACAGCGTCAGGTGGAGCCTGATGTAAAGTTTCGAGACCTCCTTTGAATCTGGAGAGGTGGCAGTCATTGACTATGTGGGTCATAGTCTGTCTGTAGCCGCAGGGGCAGTTCAGGTTGTCTCTGGCTCCTCAGCGATGGAACATAGCGGCGCACCGGCCATGGCCTGTTCGATAGTGATTGAGGAGGACCCAATCATAACGTGCTAGGTCAAAGCCGGGTTGATGCTTACAGGGGTCTGTGATGAGGTGTTTGTTCTCTACCTCAGCTGACTGCCAACTCTGTTTCCAAGAGTCTGGAACAGGAAAGTTCAGTGTAGGCATAGGGGACCAGATTGGGTGATGAGACGTCAAGCGTTGGACAGGGTGGGCAAAGATATCCTTGTATATTGGCAGGTCCGGTCGAGCGTAGACATGGGAAATGAACTTAGATGATGCCGCATCCCGACGAATATCTGGCAGGGCGATGTTGCTAAGAACTGGCAGCCATGGAACCGGGGTGGAACGGATGGTTCCAGAAATTATCCTCATGGAGGAATATAATTTGGAATCGACCAAGTGGACATGGGGGCTACGGAACCATCCTGGGGCACAGTATTCTGCAGTGGAATAGCATAATGCCAGAGATGATGGTCGTAGTGTGGAAGCGCTCACGTCCCATGAGGAGCTGGCCAGTCTTGCAATGATGTGATTCCTCGCGCCCACCTTTGCTGCAGTTTTTATGAGATGTTCGTGAAATGACAGAGTGCGATCGAGAGTAACGCCAAGATAGACTGGCTGGGCTTCATGCCGGATTCTCGTATCGCCAAGCTGCACATTAAGCTCACGCGAGGCGAGGCATGGTGTAGATGGAAATCAGATGATACCGTTTTTGCAGTGCTAGGGATTAGTCGCCATTTTTTACAGTAATCAGATATCAGAGACATGTCTTTCGTGAGTGTTTCCTCGAGGATGTCAAACTTGGATGCCTGAGTTGCACAGCAGATGTCATCGGCGTAGATGAACTTCCTTGAAGAAGTTTCTGGGAGGTCATTGATGTAAATATTGAATAGCGTAGGAGCCAGAACAGAGCCCTGGGGGAGGCCACTTGAGACAAGTCTCCATCTGCTAGACTTGTCACCCAGATGCACCCGGAATCTTCTGTTTTGGGGACTCACTCACATTATCAAGAAGCTAAAGGTAAAGGCAGTAATACAGGGGCTAGTGGATACTTGAAAGAAATAGACAAATAGGGGCCAGCCAGTGGTGGACCTGGCTAAGGGCTCACATTACAGTATGCACAGACCCAGGTTCAAACCCCTGGTCCCCACTTGCAGGGGAAAAGCTTCATGTGTGGTGAAGTGGGGCTGCAGGTGTCTCTCTTTCTCTCCCCCTTTCTATCCTCCCTTCCCTCTCAATTTATCTCTGTCTCTGTCCAATAAATAGAGAAAATTTTTAAAAATGAGATGCCCCCCAAGAAGATGAATGTAAGTTCCTCGTCAAAAGAAATGGAATGAGGGAAAAAAGCTGTAATTGGTTGAAAAGTGCACAATGCTTATATAGGCATTATATATTAATATCAAATAATTCTTAAATTAAAACCGGATGGCGAGTTGGCCAAATAGTGCCTGCTTTGCAATGTATATAACCCGGGATCCACCTGGTTCCCACTGCACTGGGGATATTTTTGGTACCATGACATCTCTCCCCCAATATCTATCTCTCCATCTATGTCTCTCTTTTTATCTGAAATATTCTGCCTAGTGCAGTGGAGCTCTGAGGATAAGGACAGCAAAATACTGCAATGTGAGTGTGTTGGAGAAAAAAATAGTAGGGAATAAGTATGGAGGTTGTTTTTGAGAAATCACATCTATGACCATAAAAAGCAGTAAGTCAATGGTTAGGATGTAGAGTTTACACATCAAGTATAATATTGTTAGCATATTACTTGAGTGTAGAGCTAATTAACAGAGGAAACGTATGAATTAAGAAATTGATTTAGAAAGTGACAATTTTTCAATAAAATTATATTTGATCATTTTGCCATCGTACATACAATTCACTGGCAAAAGGAAAATGCAATAAAAAGCTTGTCTACATTGAGGAAAATTTATAGAGTAAGAACTTTTAATAAGATGACTTCAGTATGTCAAAATAAATATCTGAAAAATAAAAATGGGTCAAATGTGAATAGAATAAAAATTTTAGCTCCCCTAATAATGTTTATGTTCACATACTCATTGTGAATATAAAATCTTTTCAGCTGGAGTTGGGTGGTAGCACAGAGAGTTAAGCACACATGGCACCAAGCACAAGGACCGGCATAAGGATCCCAGTTCGAGCCCCCGGCTCCCCAGGGGGGAGCCAATTCACAGGTGGTGAAGCAGGTCTGCAGGTGTCTATCTTTCTCTCCCCCTCTCTGTTTTTCCCTCCTCTCTTCATTTCTTTCTGTCCTATCCAACAAGGACGACACCACCCCTACAACAATAAAAAAAATATTTTCAGTTTTTTTTCTTGGTGATTGATCTGCATTCCCTCTAAGCAATACTATATGATTTTTAACAAGCAGATTTTTCTAGACTACTAGTGGACATACTACATTGCAGATTCCTGGTGATTAAACGACAATACAATGTCTTTCAGGGCAAGAATTATTGAATTTAACTAGAAATAAATTTAGAAAACTAATGAATTAATTCTTTCAAAAAGAGCCACAAGGTGAATTGAATGTATGATTTCACCAGATTGTGTGAGTGAAAGTGTGTGTGACAGAGTATGAAATGGCCATCAGGTGTTTGCACGAGTCTATTTATACTCTCACGGTAGATCCCCAAAACTGATTGACTTAACAGAAATGTGTATTCTTTTCATATTGTGGAGACTGGAAGTCAAAGACCAGGTTTCTGTGTAGTTAGATTGACATCTTTACTTATTTATTATTGGCTAAAGACAGAGAGAAATTGAGAGAGGAAGGGAGATGGAAGGAGAGAGAGACAGAGATATCTGCAGCCCTGCTTCTCCACTCGCAAAGCTTTCTCCCTGCAGGTGGGGAGAAGGGCTTGAACCTGGGTCTTTGTGCATTGTAATATGTGCGCTCAACCAGGTGCGCCACCACCTGTCCCCTTATGTTCCTTTTTTTGGGGGGGTAGATTCCTAATGAGGCTCGAGCAGGTGTAGTACACAGGCTACAATGCAGAGCAGGATTTCAATGAGAGCTCTAATGGGGACCAGCAGCTGGTGTGCAGGTTAAGTCTAGGGTGAAAACAGAACCTTCCCTCCTGTTACCTGCACTTCTGGGCTGCAGCAGCATGGCCACGCAGAAGACCGCAGCTAAAGCTGGGAAGGTCACATGGCAGATGAAGGCACAGGAGGCACTGGCGAAAACACCGAAAGCGTTACTGTAAACTGCATTTTTATAATGAGAATTCTGATCTGTTGCTTTTTTGCTCTTATATGACCTTTACTTATTTTTAAATTTTTTTATTTGGGAGCCAGCACAAGGGAAGGAAGGAGAGAGGGAAGAGGCAAGAAGAGAGAGAGATGGAGAAAGTGAGTTATGGGGATAGAGGACAGAGTTGAGTAGAGAGGAGAGAGATTTGGGGAAAGAGAGACTATGATAGAAAGACAAAGATCTCACAGACACAAGCCTTACAGGATTAGAGTCACAGTTTATGATTTCATTTAGCTTGAATTACTCCTTGAAAGACCTTAACTCTAAATACTGTCAACTTGACAAAAGGGCCTTCAATATATGAATTTGAGGAAGAGTACAGTTCAGTCCATCTGACCTGTGTATTGACCTTTTATATGAAGTATATTTTTATGAAGACACTGCAACCAACATGTTTTACTGCAGCAGATTAAAAGTAGAGTAGAAATTGACACAGAGCTGGTATACATTTCCATAAATAAGATTTAAAAGACAAGTATAGTGAGTTTTAAAAGGAAAATAGTTTGTTATCAAAAAATTATTGGTATTAGGATTTGTCATTTGAGGTACCAAACTCAAAGCTTTTAGGAGATGGGTATCCACTTAGAAATGTAAGATAAACCCAAAGTAAAAATCTCTGGGTTAAGGGTGAGGGTGGATGTTCGGCTTCACTGGGGGAGAGGGGGTAAGTGTCTTTTGGTGGTGGGAATGGTGTTTATGTACACTCCTATTAATGTGTAGAAAATTGATTGAATGTCTCAAACTTTTTAATGCAAAGACCATAGTTAATAAAAACAAAAAAATAAATGTAAGATAAGGAAAGTATAGTGAATTTCTAGCACGACCCTCTGACACGGCTGTACACATGGAGTCAAACCTTATAACCATCCAGATATATAATTTTGGATTTCACTGAGGATGTTATCATATTGATGCTGCTAGGCTGAAATTATTTGTGAAATTAGTAATGATTTTCAACAAAAATTAACTTATGGTACAATGGTAGGTAATCCATAATATTTGAAAATTGAAGGTTAAGTAAAATATCAATTTTGTGTATAAGTCAAGCTTGAAACAACTTGATAGGGAAAACACAGCCCACCTAGTGGTAAATCCTAGCAATAGGGAGACTGTGATAAAGGGAGAGACAGCATTTCCTGGCTGGCCGGGAGCTGAGTTCTCAGATGCACATTGTTTCCTATTTTTTTATTTTCATTATCTTTATTTATTCATTGGATAAAGACAGCCAGGAATTGAGAGCAAGAGAAGACAGAGAGGGAGAGAGAGAGAGATCCCTGCAGCACCTCTTCATCGCTTGTAAAGTGACAGCCCCCCCCCCACCCGCAGGTGGGGACTAGTGATTGGAATCGGGTCCTTGTGCAGTGTGGCACATGCACTCAACAGGTGTGCCACCACCTGGCTGGGCCCTATGGATGCACCTTTGTCTAAGAGATCAGTCCTTTGACTAAATGCCTGGATAACTGTGCAGGGAAAATACTGTGTGGATCTTAGGGCAGAGGAATAAAACCACTCAGGGTGTGTCTACAAACTCGCAGGCACATGTGTAGCTTACCCGTCAGAGGCTTCCAATGATTCCCTGAGTTCCTCCTGTGCCCTTCACTCACCATGTGATCCAACTCACTTTTTATTTTTTAACTTTTATTTATAAAAAGGAAACACTGACAAAAACAAAAGGATAAGAGGGGTACAACTCCACACAATTCCCACCACCAGAACTCTGTGTCACATCCCCTCCCCTGATAGCTTTCCTATTCTCTATCCCTCTGGGAGTATGGACCCAAGGTCATTGTGGGATGCAGAAGGTAGAAGGTCTGGCTTCTGTAATTGCTTCCCTGCTGAACATGGGTGTTGAGAGGTGGATATATACTCCCAGCCTGCTTCTCTCTTTCCCTAGCGGGGCAGGGCTCTGGGGAAGCGGAGCTCCAGGACACATTGGTGGGGTCTTCCATCCAGGGAAGCCTGGTTGGCATCATGGTAGCATCTGGAACCTGGTGGCTGAAAAAAGAGTTAACATATAAAATCAAACAAATTGTTGACTAACCCTGAACCTAAGGGCTGGAATAGTGCAGATGAAGATTTAGGGGTCTCCATTCTGTAGATAGCTAGTAGGCATATTTTAGTTATATTTCAAAGGGCCCATGACTATACTTGTGTTTTTTCTTTTTTTTTCCCTGAGCCTGACATCTAATATGCAGGTGAACCCAAGTTATTGTCTGGGGAGACAATGTCATGGCTAGAAAAAGGACCAGAAAGCTTGATCAGGGGAGAGAGTAGCTCCCAAAGATGGGAGCTACTCCCATAAATACTGTTGACTGTAAACCCCATCAATTTGATGTGATCTGGGGCCCATATTCAGCTTAGGAGCCTATGTGACCTCTGCATCCCTGTAGATCTGAGCTCACATTCTGTGGTCATGAGTAGGAACGTTCCAAGCTGCCCCAATATCAGGACCCATTTTCCTCAGGTGGAGCATAGAGTATGTTGTCCATCCTTCCTTCTGAGGATGGAACATTCTCTACCATTGTTGATACAAGTTGAGGGCAAGGTCCTATGGGGACCAACAAAGGGGTCTATTGTGTTGTTCCTGATAGAGATGACCAGTCACAATGGAGAGAGGGATTTATTCGAGGTCTAGGCCCATCATGTCTGTTTGGGCATCTCAGGACTCCTCAAATAGGGCCCCAGCTGATGGGGTGGCCTGACAGTGACTAAAGAGTCACCTTTAAAGTATGCCAGTCTCTTGCCCTTATTCAGCTTTGCAGTCCTTACTTTGGAAGTGTAATAGGAAGTAGGTGAGGAGAGTATCTAAGTGTAAGTAAAAGCTATTTCTTTTTTTTTTTTTTTTAATTTTCTTCATTTATTGGATAGAGACAGCTCATAATCAAGAGGGCAGGGAGAGAGATTGAGAGACACCTGCAGCCTTGTTTCACCACTCGTGAAGCTTTCCCCATGCAGGTGGGGACTGGGTGCTCAAACCTGGGTCCTTGTGCACTATAAACCTGTGCGCTTAACCAGGTGTGCCACTGCCCAGCCCCAGATACTATTTAGTTAACTTTATGGTGTCTTTATGGGTCTTTCTACTTGCTTACTGCATGCATTATTGACTCACAGCAGACTATTGTGCACTTTTGCTTCCAAGTATATATTTTGCCCTAATTTGTGGATACATGTGAACATATGCTCTATCTCATGGGACCTGGTCTATATCTAGGTTTTGGGACTTTGTCAGGAAGTGAACCACCCAAAATGGAATTAGAGAACCCTATGAGAAAGGCAAGGTCTCACCCAAGTAATGAAGCTGAAGGGTTGACATTCCATGCCTGGTGTCTCTGGACACAGTCTGAAGTGAAGCATGCTGAGGTGGTACTCGTTGCATTGATTAGGTTGTGGTCAGCAGATGCAATACCATTTGGTATGAATTGAGAGAAGCATGCAGGAAAGTGAGCCCCACTCTTGAGGTTCCAGGACTGGGGGATATATAGACTCTATAGAGGAAGTGGGAGGTTCTTGTTATCTTAGGGTTTAAGAAAGCAATAGATGGCTATTGCTATAATCAGATTATTTGGTAATTGGATTGACTTTGAAAATCCCATTGTTAGGACTTGCTGTATCAGACACAACAGCACCATAGTGTTGACATTATTTGCATATAGCTGTGTTTTATAGAGGAACGCCACCAGTTGTATCTGCTGACTGGAGCTCTCGTTTCAGTCCTGGACTGTATTCCAGCTTGTCTGTCCTTTATTGTTGTCACCATCGACATAAACACAGAATGGAAGTAAATAAGAGAAACTGTTTTTAACCAGCTGGTAATTTTTAATTGTCCAACTTTTCTTCTTTAAAACGTTTTCCTAGAGTTGCATTGATTTACAAGACCAGAGATTTTAGGTCTGTATTTTCATAGCTCTTCAAATGTCTGGTTATATCACTTGTTCTACCACGTTCTAATTGACCTCCACCACCATCTAAACAATCCTCTTACCCATGTTCCCAACTTCCTGTCTTTGTTAATATCTATTTTATAGGTGATTTAAGACTTATTTACAAGATTATAAGATCATAGTGGTATAATTCCACACCACCACCATCAAAGTTCTGTGTCCCTTCTCCCAATGGGAATTACTACAGTTCTCCCAAGGTCATAGGATTACATATATGTATTTTCCTCCCTAGTCCATTGCCCCGGCCTGTGGGGTTATCTACGGAAACCTAGGGTAGGGGGTGAGAGAATGGAAAGGACAAGAGACACGAAGAACGAGAGCAAGACAGGAGGTCTGATCAAGCTCTGAAAATTTTATTTTACAGCCTCAATATAAACACAAACAAGGAGGAAGCTCTGATAAGGTAGTGGGGGAGGGAGGTGGGTGAGCAACTTTCCAAACAGCTAGATGGTCATCTCAGTTCCAATGGTCAGAATGTCCGCTCTACCTATAAATGTTTTACCGGCTGCTTTCAGGATGTTTTGTAACTTTCTATATGAGAGACTTAGCTAAGGCCTTGGCTCCCGGCATGTCCTCCCTTTTTAAAATTTAAGTGAGGCGGGCAAATGAGGGTAAAAGCTAGGAATCTTATCAAGAGATAAACGGGCATTAACCAGAGGGAGGAAGTATTGACCTGATTCCTCCCATGGGGTAAATATACAACTGATCTTCCCGCATCTTATACGGCTCTTGGTGTCTTTTGGGGAGGGGAGGCATAGCCACCATTTCTAAGGTGAGGAAAACTCATGGCAAAGAGTTCTGATGACCAACAACAACCTCCATGCAAATCAGGTTTGCTTCATGGGGGACTCAGAGGCGGACTATAGGGTCCTCCCCTGCAGTGCTTAGCCCTGCACCCCTTACCAGTGCCCACACCATGCCAAGGCTGGCTTGCATAAATCTGAGTTTTATGCAGGTCCTAAAAGAGGTCTGTCACCCTCAGGTTCAGTCAAGCCTCTGTTAGCCAAATCAAGTCTGTGGTAATATATTTGTAAGGGTTTTGATGCCAAGGAGTCAATTTGTTGTTTTATAAAGCCAGTAATATTATTAAAAATAAAAGGCCCCAAGGTAATTATTAACAAAAAACTAATCAAGGGTCCCATAAGGGGCATCAAAAAGGAGAACATGGAGGGTCTCTACTAAACTGGACTTGTTAACATAAAAGCAGACTATTTGTGGTGGAGTCTATAACCTGTTGTAATTTGTCAGAAAATTCATGGGAGGAATATATAGAGTGTCCTAGCACACCACCAGCAAGTCTAAGGGAAGCAGTCAGTGGATATGATGTTCAGGGGAAGAAACACAGCATGTATGGTCCTCTGGTGCTCATCAGCACCAACCGATAAAATTTTTCTTCTTCATAAAGGGTCAGCTGTGGAACAAGCAAAACTAGGAGGCAAGGACCAGGTAGAGAAGAACTGACATGAAAATATAGGGTGGTGTTGTACCAAAACACAAACAGAGGAGGTGCATACACATTAGGTGAGGTTCCTTAAACATGAGGAATATTGGGAGAAAAGTGAGCAGTCAATAAACATGCAAGGATGAAGTCAGCAGTGGTAGGTCAGCAGAAAGAGAAGACTTGGATAGGCTGGTGAGGTTAGCTGGAGTATATACTGCCATGGTAAGTCCTTTGTGGTAAGGACTTGCCAACAGGGACTGTGGATTTTGCAAGAGTAATAATGTCATCCTCCATAATAAAAGGAAAACAAAACATGGACATCAGTGTTGAAAAAAGAAAAAGAAGAAATATATCTCTATGGCTGGGAGAGTGGGTGACTTTGTCAATGAGATACAATAAATGGACAATTTGAATTTTTGTAAATATTAAGGTTTAGTTTAGTTACTACATTGACACTTTAGCCAACTGAATATTGGGGGGTGCATTCCCCTTCTTTTTTTATTAATTGAGCTTAAGGGTTTTAGTTTTTCTTGTTTGAGCTGTAGCCCACATGAATTTAGAAAAAGTATCAATTGAGAAGAAAACAAAACAAAACATATTTTTGTTTACCAAACATGGGCAGGTGAATTACATCAATCTGCCAGAGAGCATTGGCTTTTATCAATGGAGATTAATCTTAAAAGTCTGAATAGCAGGATCTTAATTAAACAATGCAGGAGTCAGTAAAGTGCTCTCACTATGGCAGGTCAAGCGTTAAAATTTTAAGAGGCTTGTAAAAAATGAGAAAAAAATTAGGATATGAGTGACTTTAGGAGTCATCATACACCCATAAATAAAAAAAGAAAAATGTTTAGCTTTAAATCTTACCATATGAGCAGTCAGTTCTTCATGTGTAGATGTACCTATAATTATTTACTTAGGGAGAGAACTTGTAGCAAGTTAATTGATGATCTAATGGTTAGAATTGGCTTGAGTTCTTTTATATGATTTTAGAAAGCTCTTTATTAAAATATACCAATATGTTATAGAAAGTCAATACCTAATGTGTTGACATGATAAAATGTTTACCATTTTTTAGCATTATTTTAAACTGATTAGACAGTTTAAGCACACTATTATAATTTAGTTTACTAAGATCTTTACTCATCACAAAGCTATCATGAGTAAGCATAGATATAAAACTCTTAATAGATTTTGCTCCTTAGAACTCTAATATGGCAACTTAAAAGGCTAAAATAAAACCTCATAGCTTAAATGTTTAAAATACTAATTTTGTTAAATCAGGATTTGCCAAAACAAATCTTTTGTCAGACCAGAAGCACCATGTATTAACTTAATTTATCAAGAATAAACCTCTGACTGTGTCTTAAAACAAGCCAGATAATTTTTTTACTCTCTAAAAGAATTAATTAAAGTTTGACATGTAGAATCTGTACTCTCAAAAGCCAAATATTTGATAATGATTTTTGTAGTCTTTCTAAATAGGGGAGTTATATCAGTAACAACTTTATCAGAAGGAGTAAGTCACTGTAAAAGCAAAAGTAACTAACTCATGAGTAAGATAAAAAAATATCTTACCAAGTTTTAAAATAAAGGTTTTAACCGGAGCATTTTTGTCTATATCAAACATAAAACTCTCTTAACTTTTTACCTAGTCTCTCTTATGTTTTAATATCTAAAGTTCTTTCTCAGGGAAACCAGGGGCATACTTTTTGAATAAAATGTAAAAAGGTTAGCTAAAACATCTATACAGCTCTACATTAAGCCACCCCATATTTATTTGATAAGTTTTATTTGGAATTTTTTTTCTTTTTTTTACATATCTTATTTAAATTAAACCTCATTTATTAGAGCAAAAGCCTCTGGCATGTAAATAATTAACATAACCATTGTGTTATCTTTTACTAACCCAAGCCAGTTTTGCCTGTTTAGTTGAGAAAGTATTTTAAAACCCTTTCTTTTTTTACCTATCACAGTCAAGATCTAGACATATCTTCAGTGAATGATATCTAATTTTAAGAGGCTCTGTTTGAATTTTAAAGAACATAAATTTAAAAGTTATCTTTTTAACCTCTTGTAGCAATTCCCATAACCAGGGTCTCTAAACCCAATTCAGTTTAACTAAATTATTCTTTAAACTTAAACAAATTTAAGTGACTTAAAGAGTTAACACACATTAGTGACATTGCCTCTCAAAAACATTTCTAATGTCAGACAAATGCCAGATTTGCTATGGACCAATAGCCACAAAACAGTTCACAGGACATTTTGGGGGCCCTCCAGAATGTGCTGGAACTTTTTCAGTTAAATACATAGATAATTTGCATATCAATTTGGAGATGAAGAATTGTCACATTAAATACTTAAGACTTTTACTTTAAATCTTTAGCTGTCTTAGCAAATGAATTTTTACCTTTATGTTACCACATAAGAACTGTGTTGGAAACCTTTTTTTCTTTTTGAGTCACTTAAACAATTTTAAGTAAAATGTTAAACTTTGTTTGTTAGGATCTTTGCTTATCACAAAGCTATCACACCCTTAGGGCAGCTATGAATAAGGGTGGGTACACAACTTAATTGATCTTTCACTTTGATTTGGATAGGTAACTTAAAAAGCTAAGATAAACCTTATAGCTGAAATGTTTAAAATATATTTTTACTGTTAACATTTCTTTTAGATGACCATTTTGCACTAAATAATCTTGTTGAATCACATCTGCCAAATGAAAAAAAAAATTTATCAGGCCAGGAATATCATGTTTAACCCGTTTTTCCTGGCAAGGCCACTGCTCTACTCTACACTGACTGGGTTATTAGAAAGGCAGTTCAAACATGGAATTTGTTACAAACAGTGGCAGTTGGTATTGGGGTGCTGGTAAGATTTAGAATTTTCACAAGAGTGAGAGAGGCTGCAGAGGCATTTTACCATGCCTAGAGATCTCATAAAATTTCTAACTAATGAATTGATGTTGATATTAACTATCAGAAGGACGAAACTGTCCTATATTTTAGTCCAATAAAGGTGTGCCAACTCTATGAGTCGGGATCTTTAAAACCACATTTAGCTTAACTAAATATTATTTAAAACTTAAAACAAACTTTAGTTACTTAGGGTTAACACACATTAATGAAAACAAGGTTAGCACATAGACTTAAAAAAGACATTATTGGTGAAAAGAAAAATTTTCCCTTTGAAAAGTGGCTTTTGGATTTCTAACTCACAGCCTCTCCACCCCCCCCCCCCCAGGGGCGTTTGTGGCTTAGGGGATGATTGACTGAAGTCTTTGCCAATCTATAGAGCAGGAGCTCTGTGCCGTGATTGGCTGCGTGGACGGAACAGGCGGGCTTAGTTTACCACCACGTGTGGAGAAAAATCTTTGAAAGTTCTTTTTCTGGGCTAAGGTACATTTTAGAGTTTTAAAGAAACAAATCATTAAATTTCTATCAAAAGTGTCTACTGGTTCTCTGATTAATAGCTTTTAAGTTAGAGAGAATGTCTTGTTTGATTGATTTCTTTTTTTTTTAAAGAATAGCTTGCTAGCCAGATAAGATCTCACTCAGAATTGGTTTAGCGCTTTCTGAGAGTAGAGGAAAAAAGCTGGGTTTTTTTGACTGGCTAATTTTAAGATAATGCCAAATCAAGAGCCCACAGTTCTGTAACTAATTGTAAATGCTCTCGTTTTTCTTCTACTAATTTTCTAAGGGAAGCTGTTTTTTGTGCTAGTTGAGTTTTAGCCTTGGTGGTATAGTCAGTAATATTGGCCAAGTCGAGGACCAGAACACAAAACGGAGGTGCAGTGGCGTAGGGAGGCTGTCTGGACAAAGAAGAGCATAGGGGTGGCCGGTCAGGATTATGATATTTGGCCGCCTCTTGATCAAGGGATAAGGCCTCTTCAGGAGAAAGACTATCATCAGGCCCATCTTTGGCGGGGGGTCTTAAGGTTGTCAAAGAGGGGTAAATCTTAACAGGAGGAGACTTAGCAGGCGCCGTTTCAATCACGACGGCCTCAGGGGTGGGGACTCCTGAATCAGGAATGGGAATAGAGACAGACTCACAAACAGAAGGTTATCTCTTAAACAGTTTCCTACTCTGGCCCATCTTTTTCCATCAATAGGCCCTTCTAAGGGGAACCATGGACAAACATCACTCACACACACAAAAAAAACTTCTTGAGATCCTTTTTCTTAACCCTCACTGGCAGTCAGCTGAGGTAAAGAACAAACACCTCATCACAGACTCCTGCAAGCGTCAACCCGGCTTTGACCTAGCACGTTATGATTGGGGTCTCCTCAATCGCTATCGAACAGGCCATGGCCGGTGAGCCACTATGTTCCATCGCTGGAGAGCCAGAGACCACCCAAACTGCCCCTGCGGCTCCAGACAGACTATGACCCACATAGTCAACGACTGCCACCTCTCCAGATTTAAAGGAGGTCTCGAAACTCTACATCAGGCTCAACCTGATGCTGTTGACTGGCTACGGAAGAAGGGCAAACGCTAGAAGAAGAAGAACCCTTACTCCTCGTGTCTTGAGGGACTCTTTGAGGCCCTTAAGCAACAAATCATGTTTACTCAATGCTTGTCCCAAATTGTGTCACTCTTTCTTACCTCAAAATGGATCAATCTCACAGACGGGTGAATCTGCAGCGATCACCATGTGGATCTTCACTCACTCTGGGCTAGAGCGGCGATCCTATGTGAACCTTCACTCACTCCTTGTCTGAAGTGGCGGTCCTATGCTCCTTGGTCGACCATTGGGGAGCGACATTCTCTCGGACCCCAGACCCAAAAAGGTCCCATGTTGGGCTCCAGGTGCCCTGGCCTGTGGGGTTATCTACGGAAACCTAGGGTAGGGGGCGAGAGAATGGAAAGGACAAGAGACACGAAGAACGAGAGCAAGACAGGAGGTCTGATCAAGCTCTGAAAATTTTATTTTACAGCCTCAATGTAAACACAAACAAGGAGGAAGTTCTGCTAAGGTAGTGGGGGAGGGAGGTGGGTGAGCAACTTTCCAAACAGCTAGATGGTCATCTCAGTTCCAATGGTCAGAATGTCCACTCTACCTATAAATGTTTTTACCAGCTGCTTTCTGGATGTTTTGTAACTTTCTATATGAGAGACTTAGCTAAGGCCTTGGCTCCCGGCAGTCCATGTGCTTCAGTTCTCCATATCCAGGTCATGGTGAAGTCACCCTGTAGTTGTCCTTCACTTCCTCACTTGCTTCACTAATCACAGCTGCTGCCAGTCCGGTCCATCTAGTGCCAGGGACACACCACAGTCTTCATAATGGCTGAGCAGCATGCCACCAAGTACATGTCCCACGGCTTATTGTTTTATTTATAAGATTCAAATTAGTGCTTTTTATTCCATTATTAAAGCCCTGCCTCAATTAAGTATCCCTCATAGTTTCTGTTTTGTTTGTTTTTAATATCTTAAACTTTTCATCCAGAAAATGAAAGAGCAGGCACCAGAGAAGCATCTTTGGTCAAAGATGCTTGAGCCCACGTGGAAGCTGATGCCCATTTTGATTCACTTCTAAGACTCTGCCTTCATTTTTCTGTCTCTATCCAAAACTGATTAATTAGCTCATTACCTGATCTTAAAAAGGAGGAATAAAAATTGACTTCATTTTCATAGGTAAAGTTTGTAACTGGCAAGGGAGTCACTCATTGCCTACTAATCCCACAGGAATATACACTTTATTTATTATGCAGAAATGCTTTCAAGCACACATATTTAAAGACACCTGAGAGCGTATTCAGGTATAAGGCTTACAAGTTCTGTATGCAATCCAGGTGTGCACACTTAATAAAATTTTCTTGAATTTCAAGTCTATTTTCCAGTTGCCTCTTATGTATTATAGGTCTTATCGCCCTTGGCCAGTTGCTAATTTTCCAGATCAGTGATCCGGAGGTCAAAGCCAGAAATACCAGTAACCTGGTCTTCAGTTTCATTTTGGTAGTTTCTCAAAGATGCCAAATATTCCATTAAATGTTTCCCTCTGTGTCACTTAATGTATTTAGACTCCTTCCTATATTTGGGACCCAACTCTTTTGAAGTTGTGGAATTGACTAAAAACAACTCAAGGGAAAAGAAATCCATTTACCCACTGCCTCATTTAAATATTCAAGGAGAAAGTTGAACAAACTTTTTTTCTGTATGTCAGGTATTTTAAAAGTTGATGAGTTATATGAAAAGCGTAGAATGAAAGTCTTCTCAAAAACGTTAAAGTCATCATATATAGTCAATATTTGTCTGCTTGTAAATATTGGAGACTAGAAGCTATGCAAGTCTAATTTTTCTGAATGTAATTCTGCTTTAAAATTTCATTTTATTTTGGGCAGAGATAGAAATGGAGAGGAAAGGATATATATGGAGGGGGGTGGAGAGAGACCTGCAGTCCTGCTCTATTGCTTGTGAAACTTTCTCCCTGCCAGTGGGGACCAGGAGCTTGAACCCTGGTCCTTCCACATTGGAACATGTGTGTTCACTCAGGTATGCTACCACCCAGCCCCACTGATAGTAATTCTTATTAAAGGCAACTAGATAGCAGTTTAGTAGAAAAATGTGCAAAATTTGAAAATCAGGCAGATTCATGTAAATATGTATGAAGTTCTATTACTATATTACTCCTTAAGAAAGAGAAGTTTGTGGTCGGGCTGTAGCACATCAGGTGAAGTGCACATGGTGCAAAGCACAAGGACCAGCATAAGAATCCGGGTTCAAGCCCCAGGTTAGAGCCCCTTCAGTCAGTGAAGCAGGTCTGCAGGTGTCTTTTTTTCTTTCCCCCTCTCTGTCTTCCCCTTCTCTCTCCATTTCTCTCTATCCTATCCAACAATCACATCAATAACAACAATAATAATAACCACAACGATAAAAAAACAAGGGCAACAAAAGGGAAAAATAGCCTCCAGGAGCAGTGGATTTATGGTGCAGGCACTGAGCCCCAGCAATAATCATGGAGGCAAAAAAAAAAACTGCATAAAAATAATTTTAAAAAATCAAAAAATGATTAAAAAAGAAAGAAAAGTTTAAATTAAGTGTGTTCTACACAAAAGCATATCCTGTACTTCCAGTTTTGAAACCATAGGGATTAAGACAAAGGACAATATGTTCTGACTGGCATAACGATAGTCTTTTTTTCAATATAAGTACTCCATGACTTTGGAAGTGAGGTCTCCTCTATACTTTGTTCATTCATTCATTTGATACCTAATTTAGATAAGTCTCAGAACTGCCCACTAGTCTTATAAATAAATAATATTCTATATAAAATATGTTTAATCTCACTCTTAGAGAGCTCACTTAATAAAATTGCACCCAATCAACAGACACAAAAACTCAGTTATGCACACAGATTTAAAGACTACCCTTTTATGTAGGGAAATAATGAGTTCTGGGGGCCAGCGGTGGTGCATCTGGTGAAACACTTGTTATCAAGTGCAATCAGATCCGAGCCCCTGGTCTCCACCTGTGGGGGGAAGTTTCAAGAGTGGTAAAGCAAGTCTGTAAGCATCTCTCTCTCTCTCTACTCCCCTCACTTTCTCTCTGTCTTGTATGAAAAGAAAAAAAAAAGATGACTCCGGGAGCAGCAGATTCACAGTACACTTGGCACCTGTAATAACACTAGAAGAAAAAAAAAAGAATAAAATTTATACACTGTTTAGCAGAGTGGTATTAACTCTTAAGTATCTTTTTTTTAATTACCAAACTCATTTTTCAACGTGAAAATCAGTTTTCAGACAAGCAGTGAGTTCTAAATCTATGACTTCTTACATATATCACATCCTCTAAAGTGTGATTTTTACATATTTATGAGTAGTGGAATAATAACTGGTCTAAGGAGACAGAAAAGGACCTGGGAGTGTGGGGCGGAGTATCTGGAGAGAGCCAGTTTCCTGGATGCTGGGCGGGAGGGTGCTGCTTATATCCATTTCCATGAAAACTGGGTCTGTGGGAAAGAAGGGGAAGGGTCCTGTGTAGGTACCCACCCTGAAATCAGGAAATTTCTTTTTTTTTTTCATTTTTATTTATTTATTTATTTACTCCCTTTTGTTGCCCTTATTTTTTATTGTTGCAGTTATTATTGATGTCGTTATTGAATAGGACAGAGAGAAATGGAGAGAGGAGCGAAAGACAGAGAGGGGGAGAGAAAGACAGACACCTGCAGACCTGCTTCACCCCTGTGAAGAGACTCCCCTGAAGGTGGGAAGCCCCGGAATCCTTACACCAGTCCTTGTGCTTTGCTGTGCCACCGCCTAACTATCCTATTCAACTGCTAGGTGTGGAATTTTTTTCTTTTGATATTCAGAAGTTGGTTGCTATTTTTTATACTTGCAAATGTTCTAGGCCTGGGGTTTTTATTTGCCTTATCAGCCAGGCAAAAGCCTGATAAATCTGTGTCAAAGAAAGAGAAAAAAAAAGCGAGAGATTCCAGAGATAAAATTAAGAGACACATGCTTGTGAACCCTATGACTAGACTGCTGAGTTCTGTCTGAGGGCATTTATTAAACACTGTAATCCATATTTTGTAAAGCACACTCAGATTTTAATGAAGAAAGTTGTTTGCACAAATAAATAAACTGTATATTAAACAGGATAACATTCATGTTCAAAGTCTTAATGTATTAAAAAGTTCCAGTTCAAACTTACTCATAGGCTCATTAATCCCTTTTGATGTTTGAACTCACAAGAATGCTAAGAGAATTTTAATAAGGGTGCATATGTCTTCTTCCTTACCAAAAATGTATAACATGAAATGTATGTAGCTATTGAAACAAAGCTTCCATACTTATGACAAGAAAGGGATAAACACAGGTGAAATAAAAGCCTGGATAATCCAGATTTCACTAAAATTCAGAGACCAGGAGGATAAAGTTTGCTGTGTGTAGAACACAGTCTGACTTACAGATTCAGATGTTAACCAATAACTTTAGGAACATGTTCTATGCATCCCGTATTCTGATAGATTTCAAGGCCTCTCTCACCTTTCAGTCTTCTTATGTTATGGAGTTGACTCTAAAGTTCTGTTGTTCAGTTCACAGTTCTGTGGGAGAAATTAAAATCTCTGCAATCTTGCCTATGAAAAATGTTGTTGAAAAGTACTGTCTCTGTCTTATTAAAATGCAGCATTGTTAATACAATTATCTTTTTGAAGTCATTGCATTCAATAACTGGGTAAACAATAAAAATAAATCTAATGTCAGCAAATGGATCATCAACACAAGATCAACTGAATTTTAAAATCTAACATTATTATTGCAATGTTATTACTTTCTTCGGCAGTATACTAGACCAATGTCTCTAAAATGTTATTGTTTTGACGTTTAAGCATCTATAATGTTTATAAAAAAAAAACACTACATGACTCAGTTTACTAAAATAAAAAAGATCAGCAAGTCAGTAAATTGTGGTTTCTGTCTTCTTTAAGTAAAAAATTATAATTTGTAGATGATTTGTTCAAAGGGCTTCTGGGGGTGTTTTAGACCAGGAGAGGTCTGCTGGTTTTGACCAGAGCACTGTTCTGCTTGAGTTTATGGTGGTGCTGGGGAGAGAACCTGGAACAAGGTTCTCAGGCAAGAGGCTCCTGTGTGGTTGGGGTCTCTAAACAGGGTCTCGAACTGGGATCCCTATGCTGGTCCTTGCACTTTGCACCACTTGTGCTTAGCCAGACCCCCTACAATTTGATTTTTAAGAACTTAGATTCTGTTTATTTTTTCCTAACAGTGAATCTTAGTTTCATTGAACTAACATTGGTGTGAAACATTACAAAGACCCAGGTATAGCTTCTGTATCTTTATTGCAGGGAACAGTTGTGCAAACAGAAGGAAGCATTGGAAACTTTTATCAGATTTCTTGAAAAATGGGCCATCAGTTCTTTTAACCTCCCTGCTTTTTCATGGATTTCCTGTGTCTCTTTAACTTGTAAATGGTCTGAAACTCTGTTGTTTACCTGAAGACAAAGGTCAAGTAGGAAGAAAAGGTGGAGGATGTAACTTCTCCTCCAGGTCTTTCCTTTGCAAATTCAGAAGCAGTGAAGCAGGTCTGCGGGTGTCTATCTTTCTCTCCCCCTCTCTGTCTTCCCCTCCTCTCTCCATTTCTCCCTGTCCTATCCAACAACAATAATAAATACAACAATAAAACAACAAGGGCAACAAAAGGGAATAAATAAATATTAAATAAAAAAATCAATTTGTATTATATGCCAAACTAATCAGATGCACTTAAGTACACCTTAGTTTTTTAACATCAGGTCACTTCTCTCCATTCTGCTGTTAACATCATTCCACAAATAGAATACCTAGACTTCCTGACAGCTGGTCACCTTTTTCTAACCCTGTTTTATAAAAACAACTAATTCAATGGCACAAGAGACATGATTATTTTATGAGAAAAATCAATAAAACTAGTGGAGGAAATATTATTAAATGTAAATAGACTAAAATTCAAGTCTAACATGTGAGCAAATACCTTGGTATTTATGAATAGTCAGACACTTTCCCGATTTTAATATAATTAAAACTACATTTAATATCTTCATTTAAAAATGAAGTGTTCATATAAAATAATTATGATTGTTGCTGATTTCTCTAGTTCTTATATTTTTTCTTTTTTTATATTTATTTATTTACTCCCTTTTGTTGCACTTGTTTTTTTTTTTTTGTAGTTATTATTGTTGTTGTCATTGATACTGTTGTTATTGGATAGGACAGAGAAAATTGGAGAGAGGAGGGAAAGACAGAGAGGAGGAGAGAAAGACAGACACCTGCAAACCTGTTTCACTGCCAATGAAGCGACTCCCCTGCAGGTGGGGGGCTTGAACTGGGATCCTTAATGCTGGTCCTTGCGCTTTGTGCCATGTGCACCTAACCTGCTGCGCTACTGCCCAACTCCCTAGTTGGCCAAACCAACACGAAGAATATCAAGATATTCCCCCTTTTCTCTTTAACTAAATGACCACAGTATCAGGGGTGTGGGGTAGAGATTTTGTGAAGAGATGGTTGAGCAGGCTGCGCTTAAACCTATGAGATGAGTCCCTTCAGGTAAGTCTCTCTCTCTCTCTAAAGAGGGGTTGAGCACAGGAGGATGCATAAATCTCACAAGGTTGGCAGCCTTTTAAGCCTTCCCTCCTCCACAGAAAGTCCTACATCTTCCCACCTGAGCACAACACTCTTTAATAACATTTAAGCCTGCTCCATTCCATTTTTCTTTATTGTGTCCATTTAGATATAAGGGGAAAGGAGTAGATGACGTCGAGGAATTATTCTGATGCAGTCTCCGCCCCCAGGTTTTACCATGCCCCGCAAAATCCTAGCAGTGCCCCCTTCAACCAATCCTGCCCCACACGTCACCCCTGGTTGTCGCCCAATAAAAAGCCCCCTCACCCACCCCCCTCTCGGCTCCCCCTCTCGCAGCTCTCTCTCCCTTCTCTCGCCCTCTCTCCCTTCTCTCGCCCAGTAGTCAGGTAGTGGGGACGGCCATTGTCAGCTGACTCCACGTGGCCTGAGCCACCCCCCCATCCTATAATAAAGATTTGTGTACCCCCTTGCTCCGGACGTCCTCTCTCTTCTCCGCAGTGCAGCACCTGGCCACAACAACAACAGGTTTCAATTATCCCACATTTTGTCAATACTAAATTTTCAATCATTTTGATAGTAGTCATTGCAAAAGGTCTAGGATATTAGTTTTGGCTTGTTTTTCTCTTATGCTTAGGAGTTTGGGGGCATTATTAATATTTTATTCATTGTCCATCTTAAAAAAAATGTCTATTCAAGGGTTTCTCCCACTTTTAAGCTGGTTTTCAATTCTGAGTTACTGATATATAGAAGTTTCCAAAATCCTAATATTTTGGATGAATGAGAGCATAATCGATGTTTTAAACATAAAAAGATTTATTCCAGAATGCTGCCTTAAAAAGCCATTGGTGTAGGACTCATAGACAGCTTAATTTTCTAATTTTTATGTTATTACATAAACAGTCTAAAAACTAGGCCCCCAGAAGGATTTTAGTGCAGTCTAATATGCCCTTAGGAACCAAGGCGATATGCTGCATAGACCGTATGTCACAGTTTCCTTCTGCTGGAGAACCTTGGGATCTCATTCAGACTGGGATGCCAGCAGAGCTTCATGTATTGGTTCAGCGTGATCTACTGAACGCCTGCTCTCCAAGAAGTGCTCATTAACAGAGTAAAGCTCTTTCCATTGATGCTCATATTTCACTGGAAGGAAACAGTAAAATACACAAAATAAAGTAACATCAGATATTGATATCCCCATAGAGAAAAATGAATAAGGAACTGAAAAATTCTTGTAAGCAAACCTGGGGTGTGACCCAGAGTTGGGGTGTATGACAGTAGCAGCAGCTGTGTCTCTCTTCTCCCTGGTCAACTAGGAATATCAAAGAGGACCACCTGAGACCCCAACAAGACAAGACTAGGACAACTTTGGGTAGAGTGCAAACACATGTGGCAGTGGCTTATGGGCAGAGAGGAGCTCAGGGAGAGATTCCTGGGGCTGAAAACCTGATCTACGGAGCCGTTGGTAACAGCAGGGCAGTTTGCTAGTTGAGGCGCCACCTCCAGTCTGAGTTTCACCAACAAAAAGACGGCTGAAGGGAGGAGAGGATCCGCTAAGGCTCACCAAGTACAACTGTGAGTCTCCAGAGTTGGGGTGTGTATGATTGCTGGGAAGACCATTTAGGGCAACAGGAGACACGTGTGCAGCATTCTTAATCAAGTTTACCTGGGTTTTTCAAGGAGTAACAAGGAGGTCCTAGTTGAGAGTAACCACGAAGTGTGGTCAGAGAGGAAAGGGGAAACTAAATCAAGTAATCATGTAAAGTTTGGTTATTATCTTAAACCACTGTGTTGGAAGATGGAGGTCCAAGCCAACATTACATTGTTCTCTGAATGGGCAATTTACGGGAATAAGAAAGGAGCCAGGTGCAACAGTTTCGGAGAAATGAGGCAGAGGAATGTAGTTTGGAAAACAGGTTGTTACAGAAACTTATTGGGAAAATGGGTAGTTACCGAAACTTACATAAAACTGATGGGAAGATTTGGAAAACAGGTAGTTACTGAAACTTACATGAAACTTATGGGAAGTTAGAAAATTTTTAGAAACGCCCTGCCTTGACGGGAACTATATAATGTTTGCTCAATAATTACTGTTTGCTCAATGTGCTTAGAAATTCCTATAAATGAAGCTCAGTAGCTGGGGTCTGGGTCGTAGGCACCTAGAGCAGCTGAGTCTGTGTCCGTGACAGGGCCTGACCCTAGCCTGGGCTAGAAATAAAACTCCTTTGCGCTTGCATACCCAATCATGTCTTTTGGTGGTCTGTTGGGAAGCCCACCCGTCACAACAACTGGAGGGTTAAGAAAAAACTGTCACGTTTTTGATGTGATATAAATGACAGCAGTGGAAGCAGAGTGACAAGGTCAAAGCCACTGCAATAACCTTTGTGAGAGATCTTTACAGTTTGAGTTAGTTCAGTAAGTAGCAGTGACAGGAAGTGGAAGAGTGTTGAGGACTAAATTTTAGAATACAAAATAAGGGTTGAAAATCAACATACCAGGTTTTACTGAAGACTTGGATATTTCATCGACAATAAAGAAATGGCATATATAATATATAAAATATAATTAATATGTGTATGTGTGTTTTATATGTATACAGAGAGAGAATATGTCTGTGCATAGGAGACTTGGGATGTTTAAAGATATTCTATTCTAATAATTTATTTAGTAAAATATTAACAACGATCACCAACAGTGAGTAAGGAACATGAATATGAAACTATACTAATATTTTCATGTAAATCTAAAGATTGAATATAAATATTTATGTATTTTGTATCATATAGTTGAAATATAAATATTCGCTTAGTTAAGGAGTAAACAGCATGGCAGTGTGTTAATCTTTGGGCATACTTAGTTATGTTGATGCAAGAGTAGAGTAGGTGGGAGTTGGATTTTACTATGAGGGTTACATAAATGGAAGCACATCATACAAGAGTGGTAAAATAATTGAGATTAAGCAGAAGGAAATAATTGGATGGGTGAGATATGGAATTAAATCTTGGGTAGGCATGATGATGTGAATATAGTGAAAGATGGTTACATAGTATATTGTGGAATTGAGTGGATGTGAAGACATTGATGGAGTTGGAGCACTAAACAGGGAGCTGAGAAGAGGTAGGACTCCTTAGAGAGTGGTTTGCATACAATTTCAACTGTGAATGGCCTACATTTTTAGTGACAAGATGTGTCTGAGCATAGATGTAAAACCTCAATATAGAGTGAAGGAAAAGATTAACTTTTAAAAGAAAGATATATGGGAGTCGGACAGTAGCGCAGTGGGTTAAGCCCATGTGGCATGAAGCACAATGACCGGTGTAAGGATCCCGGTTTGAGCCCCCGGCTCCCCACCTGCAGGGGGGTCGCTTGACAGGTGGTCAAGCAGGTCTGCAGGTGTCTATCTTTCTCTCCTCCTCTCTGTCATCCCCTCCTCTCTCCATTTCTCTCTGTTCTATCCAACAACAACAGCAATAACAACAATAATAACTACAACAACAATAAAAAAACAACAAGGGCAACAAAAGGGAAAATAAATACAAAAATTTTTTTTAAAGAATTAAAAAAAAAGAAAGATATAAAAGAGTACAAAGTAGAGGATGATATTCACAGAAATGAAAACATGAAGAGTGCAATGAGTTGGGCTGGAGAACTAGCACACCAGGTAGGGCGCATATCTTGTCATGCACACAACCCCGATTCAAGACAGGACACCACAAGGGAAGTGTGATAATACTCTGTGAAGGCTGGGTGCTGCGGTTTCTCTCTTCGTGTCTGTGTGTGTCACTCTGTCTCTCTATCCAAATGAAAAAAATCAGAGTGGCAAAAGTATACATGTATTAAGCCCTGACTCAGCATATATGAAATGATATTAAATATATGGAATTCTGCTAAATATAGGTAATATATGAAATGATATTAAATATATGGAATTCTGCTAAATAGAGGTAATATATGAAATCATATAAAAATAACATAAGAGTAACTTACACCTTCAAAGAACAGAGTTATGTGTGCAGAATGGCAATAACTATTCAACTGCCTAGCTCAAAATAAATACTTTTACAGAAGGAAGAAAATTATCTGGAAGAAATAAGGATATACAAAGTACTGAGAGTCTGAGTGAGAGCACCATCACTGCTGAACTCCCTGCTCTGTAAGCAGGCCACTTTCTTTCCTATTTTGGTGACAGCAGAAATAGCTCTAGCAGTAGGCCACCAGTAGACAAATGGTCTTTGAAGACAGCTCTGCTTACTGTTTCCTCCACTGTGTGGATAAAGCTTGCATGGGCCGTATAATAAATGCATCGCTTTAAAACCAGTTCTATAAATAAGTTGGAAACTGCCTTGTTATTATCTGAAGTTTAAGCATATGGAGACTTATTAAAGGCTCCTCCTGTGGAATGGACTCTCACACATTGTGCCAAGATTATATTTTCTGTTAATTAGGGAGTTCCACTGTCATCAGCAAGTCTACATGTGGGGAGTTAGATAGTTCAAATCTCAAGTGCCCTCATTTATCCATTGAGTGGTCCTGGAGATAACAAAGCTGTCATTGCTGCCAGATTTCTCCCAAGCTGTCTTTGGAAGTGGGGTTGCTGCTCTCTTAGCAGAATTCTGGACTGCTGTTCTGCTAATTACCAGAAAAAGAAAGATCGTATATTAACTGGCAAAAAAATGTATAGCTACGATAAAGGACATCTGGGGTCTTAAGAAGATCTGTTTTCAAGGACTTTATAATTCTTATCCTCATCTAAAATCTCAGATATAGTAAAGTTATCTATGCTATATTCAGAATAAGTGGCCCTAATGTATTTTTCATTGTAGTTAATTTTTTATATATGTAGTAAGAGTAGAAAAATATTTCTTTTGGGGAGCATTCTCATAATTCTTTAATTTTTCCCCATTTCTTTGGAAGGGGATTAATGGTTTATAAGTATTTTTGTTTGGGGGAACTTCTTTGTAGAAAAATATGGAAAATTTACTCAAAAAAAGTTTGGTGAAACTTTTCAATTATATAGTCTATATTTTTTAAGTGAATTTTCCCACAAAGGAAGGAATTAGTTATCTTTCTTTTTCATTTTTCATTTTTCCTTTTATTTATTTATTTTAATTTTTTATTGGGAAATTAATGCTTTTCATTCAACAGTAAATAAATTAGTTTGTACATGCATAACATTTCCCAGTTTTCCATATAACAACACAACCCCCTCTAGGTCCTCTGTCATCCTTTTTGTCATCCCACCCCCCCACAGCTGGTGCAATGCACCAATTCCAGTTCAGGTTCTACTTGTGTTTTCTCTTCTGATCTTGTTTTTCAGCTTCTGCCTGAGAGTGAGATCATCGCATATTCATCCTTCTGTTTCTGACTTATTTCACTGAACATGAATTTTTCAAGGTCCATCCAAGATCGGCTGAAAACGGTGAAGTCACCATTTTTTATAGCTGAGTATATATATATATATATATATATATATATATATATATATATATATATATATATATATATATTCCAGAACTTGCTCAGCCACTAATATCTCATATGTTTTTGGACACCTGGGTTTCTTCTAGGTTTTGGCTGTTACAAATTGTGCTGCTAAGAACATATGTGTACACAGATCTTTTGGGATGGGTGTGTTGGGTTCCTTAGGATCTATCCCCAGGAGAGGAATTGCAGGGTCACAGGGCAGGTCCATTTCAAACCTTCTGAGAGTTCTCCAGACTGTTCTCCACAGAGGTTGGACCAGTTTACATTCCCACCAGCAGTGCACGAGGGTTCCTTTGACCCCACACCTTCTCCAGCATTTGCTGCTGTTACCTTTTCTGATGTGTGACATTCTCACAGGAGTGAAGTGGTATCTCATTGTTGTCTTGATTTGCATTTCTCTGATAATCAAAGACTTGGAGCATTTTTTTCATGTGTTTTTCGCCCTTTTGGATCTCTTCTGTGGTGAATATTCTGTCCATGTCTTCTCCCCATTTTTGGATGGAGTCATTTGGTTTTCTTATTGTTGAGTTTGGTAAGCTCTTTATATATGTTGGTTATTAAACTCTTGTCTGGTGTATGGCATGCAAAGATCTCCCATTCTGTGAGAGGCCTCTTGGTTTGGGTAGTGGTTTCTTTTGCTGTGCAGAAGCTTTATAATCTGATGTAGTCCCATAGGTTATTATTATTATTATTTATTCCCTTTTGTTTTATTGTTGTAGTTATTATTGTTGTTGTTATTGATGTCATTGTCATTGGATAGGACAGAGAGAAATGGAGAGAGGAGGGGAAGACAGAGATGGGGAAAGAAAGATAGACACCTGCAGACCTGCTTCATCACCTGTGAAGTGACTCCCCTGCAGGTGGGGAGCCAGGGCTCCAACAGGGATCCTTATGTAGGTCCATTAATGCTTTTTGCACCACATGCACTTAACCCACTGCACTACTACTTGACTCCCTTAGTCCCATAGATTTATGCTTGCCTTAGTCTTCTTTGTAACTGGACTCCTTTCCTTGAAGATGTATTTAAAATTTATGCAGAAAAGAGTTCTGTCAATATTTTCCTTTAAGTATCTGATAGTTTCTGGTCTAACATTCAAGTCCTTGATCCATTTGGAATTTAATTTTGTATTTGGTGAAATATAGTGGTTCAGTTTCATTCTTCTGCATGTTTAAACCCATTTTTCCCAACACCATTTGTTGAAGAGACTCTGCTTTCCCCAATTAATAGTCTGGGCACCTTTGTCAAAGATTAAATGTGCATAGGTGTGGGGGCTGACTTCTGGGCTCTCAGTTCTATTCCACTGGTCAGTGTGTCTATTCATGTTCCAGTACCAAGCAGTTTTGATAACAATGACCCTATAATACAATTTCAGATATGGGAGTGTGATGCCTCCGTTTCTGTTCTTTCTTCTCAAGATTATTTTGGCAATTCTAGGTCTTTTCTGGTTCCAGATAAACATTTGTAGCATTTGTTCTATTCTCCTTAAAAATGTGGTTGGGATTTTGATGGGGATAGCATTAAATTTATATATGACTCTGGGTAGTATATTCATTTTGATGATGTTAATTCTTCCAACCCATGAACATGGAATATCTTTCCACCTCTTTGTGTCTTTTTCAATTTCCTTGAGTAGTGACTCAGAATTTTCAGTATACAAGTCTTTCACTTCTTTGGTTAGGTTTATGCCTAGATATTTTATTATTTTTGTTGCTATAGAAAAAGGAATTGCTTTATAGATTTCAACTACTTCTAACTTAGTGTTTGCATAGAGGAATGCCACTGACTTTTGAATGTTAATTTTATAGCCTGACACCTTACTGTATTGCCTGATGATTTTCAAATCTTCTTGCTGGATTCCTTAGGTTTTTCTATGTATACTATCATGTCATCTGCAAATAGGGAGAGTTTGACTTCTTCTCTTCCAATCTGTATGCCTTTAATTCCTTGCTCCTGCCTGTTTACTATGGCAAGAACTTCCAACACTATGTTGAATAGTAATGGTGAGAGTGGGCATCCCTGTCTAGTACCTGATCCGAGGGGAAATGCTTCCAGTTTTTCACCATTGAGTATGATGTTGGCTGTAGGTTTGCTATATATAGACTCCACTATCTTCAGGAATTTTCCATCTATTCCCATTTTTGTAGTGTTTTGATCATAAGGGGATGTTATATTTTGTCAAAGGCTTTCTCTGTATCTATTGATATGACCATGTGGTTTTGGTCTTGCTTTTGTTGATGTGGTGGATCACATTGCTTGATTTACTTATATTAAACCATCTTTTCATCCCTGGCATAAACCCCACCTGGTCATGATGAACAATCTTTTTAATATACTGCTGTATCCGGTTGGCTAGAATTTTGTTCAATATTTTAGCATCTATGTTCATCAGAGATATTGGTCTGTAGTTTTCTTTTTTCTTTTTTTTTTTGTGTGTCCCTGTCTGCTTTTGGTATCAAGAGATGTTGGTTTCATAGAAGCTGGAAGGGAGTATTCCAGTGTCTTCAATCTTCTGGAAGACACCCTCTGCAACCCACAATGACCCTGGATCCATACTCCCAGAGAGATAGAGAATGGGAAGGCTATCAGGGGAGGGGGTGGGATGTGGAGATTGGGTTATGGGAATTGTACGGAATTGTACCCCTCTCATTCTATGGTTTTGTTAATGTCTCCTTTCTTAAATATATAAAAGTACAAGTATTAGTTCTTCTCTGAAAGTTTGGTAGAATTCATTTGTAAAACCATCTGGTCCAGGACTTTTGTTCTTGGAAAGGTTTTTGATAACTGTTTCAATTTCATTAGCTGTGATGGGCCTGTTCCTGTTATTGGTTCCTCTTTACTTAATTTTGTAAGTTCTTCTTACAAAAAAATCATCCATTTCTTCCAGGTTCTCTAGCTTGGTGGCATATAGTTGTTCATAGAAGTCTCGCATGATATGCTGAATTTCTGTGGTGTCTGTTGAGATATCTCCTCTTTGATTTATGATCTGATTTATTTGGGTCTTCTCCCTTTTTTGTTTTGTGAGTCTGGCTAAAGGTTTGTTGATTTTGTTCATTCTTTCCAAGAACCAATATTTACTTTCATTGGTCTTTTGTATGGTAGGCCACCAAGGTATAGATCTTCTACTGAGTTTCCTGGTTACTTCTGTGTCCCCTGGTGTCAGCACAGGTCTTCCCCCTCACTGCTTCAGATTTTCAGGGCAGTAGCAATGGGGACTCACAGCTGCATTTGGTCGGTCTTAGGGGAGTCCTCTTCTACCTTCAGCAGTCTTTTTGTTGGTGAAACAGACTGGTGGTGGTGCTGGACAGTTACCAGCCACTTAATCTCTCCCTAAACTCCTCTGTGTCTGTGAGCCACACGTGTTTGTGGATTCCTGAAGTCATTCTAGTCCTGTCCTGTTGAGGTCCCAGGTGGTCTCCTTTGGTGCTTGAGCTTACTTTCAAAAAGGTCAGTCATTACAAAATAAAAATATGTCACAAAACTATTATGATAGTTTTGAAGTAATAAAAATACTAAGGGCCAGGCAGTGACACATCCAGTAGCAGGCATACAGTAATACATTATCATGAGAGAGGACGTGAGTTCAAACCCAGGGTTGCATTTGCCAGAAGTGGGGAGTGGCACACAGGTGAGTTTTAGAATTGTAGGTAAGTGTTGCATCTTCTCTCTCTCTCCCCCCTCTACTTCTGTATTCCCTTCTTTTTGATAAAATAAAAGAATAAAAGGAAAAAAGAAAGAAAGAGGGAGAGAAAGAAAGAACAGATAAAAATGACCGTTAGGAGTGCTGAAGTCATCATGATGACACTGAGCTCCAGTGATAATTCCATTTTCAGTCTACATATTGGTTCTAAAGAGTGACTATCTTTCCAGTGTTCCACTTAAAGTACGTGCTGAGATGCATGTTATCAGTCTTAAGGACAAGCCTGACATATAAGCATGTTATCAGTCTTAAGAACAAGCCTGACATATGTAAGCATGTTATCAGCCTTAAGAACAAGCCTGACATATGTAAGCATGTTATCAGCCTTAAGAACAAGCCTGACATATGTAAGCATGTTATCAGTCTTAAGAACAAACCTTTTGTATGTAAGCATGCTATCAGTCTTAAGAACAAGCCTTTCGTATGTAAGCATGCTATCAGTCTTAAGAACAAGTCTGATATATGCAAGCATTGTCTCATCAAAAGCAACAAGTAGTCACGCAGAGTCACTTCCCCTTTCATCTGTCTCAGAGTAAATATAAAAGGAGTAAAACCCATAGACTTTGTAGCAGTTCAAACTGGGGATATTCAATTACTTGGTGGCAGGTGATCATTAGATTAGATACATTTCAAGCACATCACAGACAGGGAAGAGTTTCCTCCAGAGACAAAGGAGCTTTGGAGCAATATAACTTCTAATTGTATTTCCTGTAAGATTTTGTTTGTGTCTGGTTCAAAATAGGTTGGAATCTTCTAGGGAGAGAAAGAAATCAAAAAGATTAACATAACATCACCTTATTATCTGGTATGAAATAGACCTGGGCTCCGACGGATGTGATAAAAACTACATATAGATTTTTTTCTCTCTATTTTACTTAAAGGGAGGCTCCCTTAGACAGATAGTGTGGGCAGCTTCATCTGGCAGGGTGTCTTAGCATCACCAAACAGCTAGTGTCTGTAGCAAAATGCTCCGCTGCGATTCTAGATGCCCAGAGGACAATCTGCTACGTGTACATTTTTGAGCTCTAGTCTTTGTAAATGATCAATTTCAGTGAGATCTCAGGGTCTGCAGTGTTAGCAAGATCAACTGAAAAGCAGATCAGAAAGATGACCTGTTTAATCACTTCATCCTCAATATTAAGAAAATGTGAAAGGGCAGGGGTAGATAGCATAATGGTTATGCACAGTGACTCTCATACCTGGGGCTCCGAAGTCCCAGGTTCAATCCCCTGCACCACCATAAGCCAGAGATGAGCAGGGAGGGCTCTGGTAAAAAAAAAAAAAAAAGTGAAGTGTGGGTCTAGCAATGGTGCACCTGGCTGAGAGCATGTTACAACACACACGGACCTGAGTTCAGACCCCCACTCCCCGCCTGCAGGAGGAAGTTCCATGAGCAGTGAAGCTGGGCTGCAGGTGTTTCTCTGTCTTTCTACCTATCTCCCCCTCCTCACTTTGTCTATGTCCTAGTCAGTAAAAAACATAAAATTAAATTGTACAAAAAAGTGCAAACTTGTGAAAGTATCTTTTACACACAATGAAACTATTTTAGATTGTGTCATTTGAGAGTTACAGACATTTCAAATTTGAACAGATGTGTACATATTTTTATTTATCTATTCACATACCATATTTGTTCTGAGTATAAGATTTGTGTGGAGAAATATTTGAAAACAAATAATTACTGCTGTGAGGCAGTGGGGCAGTGGTGCACCTGGTTGAGTGCACACATTACAATGTGCAAGGACCCAGGTTCAAGCCCCTGGTCCTCACCTGCAAGGGGAAGCTTCATGAGGTGTTCTCTGTCTCTTCCCCTCTCTATATCCCCTTCCCTCTCAATTTCTCTCTGCCTCTATACAATAATAATAAATAAATGATATATATATATATATCATCTCTTTCTATATATATATATATATATATATATATATATATATAGAAAGAGAGAGGGAGAGATAAATAGGGAGATACTGTTGTGTACACTATGAATATTCTTACTTTTAAATAAGAAAAAATCTACTACTGAAATATTCAAAAACTAAAAAGGCAAATATAACTAATGATATATTACTTAATTATTGGTTCTCTCCTTTTTATTGTAACTATAGTTATCATTAGATCTCAGTGCCTGCACAATGAATCCACTGCTCCTAGCAGTCTTTTTTCCTTTCTTTTTTATTAGATAGGACAGAGACAAATTGAGAGCTGAGGAAGAGAGAGAGAGAGAGAGGGAGAGAGAGAGAGAGAGAGAGAGAGAGAGAGAGAGCTGCAACTCAGCTTCACTTCTCAGGAAGCTTTTATCCCCACTGCAGGTGGGAACCAGGGATTTACACCCGAACCCAGCCCCACATCATCTCTTTAACATGCAAACAATAGATATTTTCCTCTTGTCTTTAAAAATAATCTTGAGACCTGGGGAAATATCACAATATTCATGCAAAAAGAGTATTATGCCTGAGACTTCAAGGTTCCAGTTCCAGACCCTAGCACCACCATAAGTCAGAGTGGAGAAGTGCTCTGGTGAGGGTAAACAAACAAGCGAAACAAAGCAAAAGACCAGCTCAGTTTTAGGCGTCAAAATCTTAAAACTCACTTTTGTGAACTAAGAATCTAGTTCTGGGTGGTAGCACACCCAGTAGAGCACACGTGCCACCAAGCATAAGGACCTGGGTTCAAGTCCTCTTGCAGGCACTGAGCCTCAGTGATACCCTGGTGGTAACAAAAAGAAAAGAGAAAGTAAAGAAAATGTTTTCTGGTCATATTGATTTATTCCCATAATCACAGTAACTCAAGGTGTGAGTTTGTGCATGTGTGAGGGAGAGAGAAGAAGGGAGGGAGGGAGGATGAGAAAGAGAGAGGTTCAAGGGCCACTTCATTCTGGTTTCTGTGGAGATAAATCTCAGGCCTCAGGATGCAAGTCTTACATTCTGCCTGCTGAGTCAAGACCCTGGCTAAAAGAAACTTGATGGAGTTTCCTCTACACTAACTAAAGTGCTTACTGTAACCTTTCTTTCTGTGTTAAAATTACCTATAAAATTTTGGTGCCTGGTGAAACAAGTACCTATTTGCTGTTTCAGATGTTATCTCAGTAGCCCAAGTGCTGCTCAGCTCTCCTGTTCTCAGATGGTCTAAGTTGGTTTCAGTGCTTTTGCTTAGTTCAAATCTTCCTGACCTGTTTTCAACAGTCTTTGAGGGCATTGTCTTCCTCTGGAAAAAAGCAGAAAAGTTAGAGATCACACAAACCCTGCAATTATATAATTTAAATGTTGTAACTATAAAATTAAATGATAGTCTTGTGACCAGAGAAGAGGCTTAGTGCCTAAGCCCAGGATTTACCTTAGTAAAGTCCTGAGTGTGATCCTTGGCATTGCATAATCTAGAGTGATACTCTTGTCTCATAAATAAACCAGTGAATGTCTTCCCTCAGATTTCCCATCCGATCAAATTCACACTCATTCACCTAGCCATAGAAACTCACATAGTTGGGGCCGGGCGGTGGCACACCTGGTTGAGTACTCACACTACAGCACATAAGGACCCAGGTTCAAGTCCCTGTTCCCCACCTGCAGTGGGGAATCTTCACAAGTGGTGAAGATTCACAAGGTCTGCAGGTGTCTCTCTTTCTCTCTTCCTCTCTATCTCCCCTCCTCTCTCAATTTCTCTCAGTCTTTACCCAATAATAATTTTAAAAGGAAGTTTAAAATTCACATAGCCAGCTAAATATCAGTGAGGAAAGAAATTGCATTCCTTCTGCATTGGGGAGACAATTAGACAAGGACCTCCTGTGAACAAAGAAATGTTGGAAAGCAATGCCAGACTTGATTTAACAATTCCTCGCCATTCCTCCTCTGGCCTGGGTCCACAGTAATTGTCTGTTGGGAGCAGGGGTGATAGCTATAATTATTCTGTTCTCATCTCCTTAGAGCTTTTGCACCTTATGTAGTAATCATGCTAACTCCCTTATAACTGGAGAGTAGAGATGAGATGATAATGGGGCAATTAAGGAAAGTGGTCATTTGCATTTCTTAAGTGGTCACTGTCCTAAGATAAGTTCTTGCTGTATGTGTCTGACAAATGCCTGAATCAAGATGATGTTGTGGGGCCTGCCCTTGGAACTAAAGATATGTGATAGTTGTGATCTAAGGAAAGCATTTAAATGCACCGTTAGGAAGACTTGAGCTTGGGGATAATTTTCAAGTCTTCTCAAACACAATCTTATTATTGATTTCTCCAAGGTTTCTACTCAGAAGTTTTGAAATTTATGCAGTTAGTGAATGTGCAGTGCTGAGGTGCTGTTTAGGGGTATACGTATAGAGTAACATGAATTCCAGGAAAATAAGTAGCCATTCCAGACAAACTGCAGTTTGTCTCATCACCAAGACTTACTGCTCAGGGACAAACATTTTTATTTTTCCTTTTTGCCATCAGGGTCATATTTGAAATTCCTAGGTTAACTTGTATCAAGTATTTATGTCATTCTACCATTCTGAAATTCTTTTTCTTCTTTCATTTTTCATTTGACCGGACAGAGAGGGAGAAAGAAAGAGAGACACCTGCAGAATTGTTTTGCTGCTTATAAAGCATCTCTGCTGTAGAAATGGGAGGTTCAGACCTGGGTCCTTGCACTTGGTGATACATATACCTAGCTGCATGTGCCATTGCCCAGTCCCCGGGGCAAACTTTTTTGTATGTATACATAGAAAGACAACAGAGAAGTCTCCTCCATGGCAGGCGGCCAGGTTCACACCTGGGCAGTGCACTTGACAGGGCAGGTTCACCATCTCATAGACTATCTTGCCAGTATCTGTATGATGAGCTTACATAAAGGAAATCATCATCTGTCTAGCTGTGTGGATTAACTTTAAATTTATTTTTCTGTTTACCATTTCTTCTTTCTCTTCTTCTTCTTCTCCTCCTCCTCCTTTTCCTCCTTCTCCTTTTGTTTTGTTTTGTTTTGCCAGAGCACTACACAGTTAAGGTGGTACAAGTTAAGTTTTGTTTTGTTTTGTTGTGTTTTGCCAGATCACTACACAGTGAAGGTGGTACAAGGAATTGCTGCTGAGATCTTGAGGCCTCTGGCACTGATCACTTCTGCATAACCATGTGCAACCTCGTCTGCCCTATTCACTGTATCTTAAGATAGCAACATATAATACATTATTTCTTTTTTCTGAGTCAAATATTACCAAAAAATAGATGAACAGAGAGATTAAATGAATCAATACTTTCTGTCTATAATTTATGCTCTGTAGTATGTGAGACAGTTTTTATGCTTGTGACCGTAAGCTTCAGCCCTCCCTGAGTGCACGCAGAGATGAATGGTGTTTTAGACTTTCTGTTCCGTTAAAACAAATAAAAACAAAAATTAAATAAAGATAAATTTTAATCTAAATTTTATTTCATGTTTAAGCATTTGCCTCCTTTCAAAGTAACTCATTATAATCATCTCACTCTAATTTGGATTCTTTAAAACTTTGTAACTTTAAACTTGTAAATTTAACACTCCATTTCTTTGCACCTTCTCCAGAGAATCACAGCTTTCTTGAGTTTAGAGGATTTGAATACGTTAAAAGTTATATGCAAATGAGTTTAAATCATAGGTATAGAAAATAAATGTATGTGTTGTTTGCTTGCATTGTGTGAGTGTGTGTGTATAAAAAGATATATTACCATTGTAGTCTACATTTCTAGCTTTTGAACTTTTAAACTAATATTTTTTGTTATTGCTTTAACTATTAGATCAACACAAATATGAAACAACATGTGGGAAAAACCCTCAACACTCATGTTATGCCATCATAAGTATTACATGGAGTGGTTATTAGTGAGTTTGTGATGGTGGCTGGAGGCTTATCGTGGGCACCTGCTTTGTATTTCTGGATAGACTTGTCCAGAAACCTTGGGTTTTGTCAGGACTAAGAGGCATGTAGGGGTTTATGCTTAGTTATGGATTCCACACTCTGTGTGAAAATTTGCAGCTCAGAAAAATTCTGTCTGGAATATAGAACTGAACATTCATTTCCCAAGCCTAGTTCTCTCAGATTTTTGGTGACCCACTACTTAACAACTTAGTACTAACATTAAGCTGCTAATTGGCCAACTCCCACAGAATAAAGTTAGAAGATCTATACAATTCTCCAAGCTGCAGTTAGACACTTGACATTCATGACATGACGTTCCCATGGTTCAGTGAATATGAAGGCTGCCTTCCAATGGCCACTGGATAAGTGTGGTCCCTATCATGACATAGAATGTTACTAAGACGGTGATGTGATTATAAGAGGGACAGGTGAATGAGTCAAAAAAAATATCACATTGCGTCTGTCCTATAAGACAAACTTACGTCAAGATAACAATATATTAATACCATTAAAATATTGGCAATATAATTAAATTCAGCAGATATTTATAGATGTCATGAGTTAAAAATAGATGAAAATCACAATTACATAGTAATATATGTCCTTTTATTCTCTCTGTGAAAGGTCTATGAATTATGTCCACTTGGAGTTGATAAAGAAAATGGCATTTTTGTGACTGTTTGAAATTAGTATAACTACTATTTGCTTTGAGCAAACCTAGTCAATACTGTCCATAATTTATAACTCATCTTAGTGAGATACCACAAGAATTTATGTAGCAAAATCCTTCTAGTTCCATGTCCTTTTATATATGCTTACCAAAAACTGACAATAATCCTAGGAGGTTTTTATTGAATTCTAAATACAACATTTAAGATTGACCTCTCTCCTTTTTAGAGTATATTGATGCTCAAGGCAGAATATAAACCCTGATGCTCAGGTTGAGTCCAGGACTAAGCTGTAAAATCACCTGGAGACTTGTCAGAAATTCAGGATCTCAGAATTTACTAAAAACTCAATGAGTCGATTTTCATTTGAATTTCCTGGTGATTTACCTGCACATTAGATATTAAAACTCCCTCTAACATATCCAATACTACCATCTTCCTACTAACTCTGAAATACACATCTTTTTTTTATATTTTTTATTCAAGAAAGGATTAACAAAACCATAGGGTAGGAGGGGTACAATTCCACACAATTCCCACCCCCCAATCTCCATATCCCACCTTTTAGTCATTTAAATCATTTGTTATGTCAGAGCAGATGTCTCCTGGCTTTCTGACTTCACAATGTTAGAGGAGAGCACCCATGGTCTTTTTGCTATAGTGTAGCACACTGGCTACTTTGTTATTTGCCAGACACTGACAATGAAAAAGAAAAAAATATATATCTAAATGATTTTTCCAAGTCTCCTTATTAACAAATTAACTTTAAAGCCTGACTTCAAGAGGCCAGATAGCTGGTTGGGTAGGGTACAAGCTCTGTCATGAGCATGGCACAGGTTCAAGCAACAGAGAGAACTGTGGCGTGTGGAGACTCTGGCTCTTGCCATCCACCTTTCTGTATGAAAGAAAAAGGAGCCCAGAGTGGTGAGACCACACATGGATAAGACCTGGCTTCTCAACAAAGAAAAAACAAAAAACAAAAATAAAAACAAACAAACAAAAAGACCCAGACAAAACTGACTTAAAGATGCACAAATAATTATAATTGCTAGGTGCTTTAACCAGAGTAACCTAAATTAAATCTAGCACTAAGCATTCATTTTCATTAATTTCTCCATTGTACAGTTTTGAAAACAGATTCAATAACTGGCCATGACCAAGGTCAAAGAAGAAATAATGAACTTGAACTTCAAACCAGATTATATGACTTCAGAGGAATCAATCTTAGTCACAAAGCCATGCAACGCTGAAAATCCATATTAAGAAATTGCCTTCAGTGCAGGGCTGTGGTAAACTCAGATGAGGCACACATATAACTATGCACAAGGACCTGGGTTCATGTCCCCAGCCCCCAGCTGCAGGTTGGATGCTTCGTGAGCAATGAAACAGGAATGCAAGTATCTTTCTTTCTTCCTACCAACCCTTCCCCTCTCAATTTCTCTCTGTCCTATCAAATAAATTAAAAAAAAAAAGAAAAGAAAATTACCTATATGTTTTTGAAACCACTAGTACTTATTCCCAGTATATTTTTCATAAATAATTACTTCACATGGCAGTTTGACATTATATAAACTTCTAAGTTTTTCTTCTTTGTTTATAGCTGTGTCCTTCTTCAACAATGGTTAGTTACCTGTCTCATAAGCAGTATGACTTATTTCTTAAGAAGTTCAAAGGTTTTTCTACACCAAATTGTGCTATCATTTCTTTGCCCCTAACACAATAATAAGATGTTATTCACTTCCTCAGCAAGTTCACTACAGAACAGCTACTGTGAGTCAGACACAGTGCTAGGCACTGGAGACAAAACAATGTGGAGATACTGCAGAATTTGCACTTAGAGAGCTCTCAGCCTATTTAGGGAGAACGATGTTGATTAAGTCATTTTCATAGTTATTAAAATACAGGTATTATGACTGAACTTCATAGAGCAGACATAAAGGCTATGAAAACATACAGTGAGGGACTTCTTCTTCTAGCATTTACCCTTCTTCTGTAGCCAGTCAACAGCGTCAGGTTGAGCCTGATATAAAGTTTCGAGACCTCCTTTGAATCTGGAGAGGTGGCAGTCGTTGACTATGTGGGTCATAGTCTGTCTGTAGCTGCAGGGGCAGTTCGAGTCGTCTCTGGCTCCCCAGCGATGGAACATAGCAGCGCACTGGCCATGGCCTGTTCGATAGCGATTGAGGAGGGCCCGATCATAACTTGCTAGGTCAAAGCCGGGTTGACGCTTGCAGGGGTCTGTGATGAGGTGTTTGTTCTTTACCTCAGCTGACTGCCAACTCTGTTTCCAAGAGTCTGGAACAGAAAAGTTCAGTGTAGGCATAGGGGACCAGATTGGGTGACGAGACGTCAAGCGTTGGACAGAGTGGGCGAAGATATCCGCGTATATTGGCAGGTCCGTTCAAGCATAGACGTGGGAAATGAATTTAGATGATGCCGCATCCCGACGAATATCTGGCGGGGCGATGTTGCTAAGAACTGGCAGCCATGGAACCGGGGTGGAACGGATGGTTCCAGAAATTATCCTCATGGAGGAATATAATTTGGAATCGACCAAGTGGACATGGGGGCTACGGAACCATCCTGGGGCACAGTATTCTGCAGTGGAATAGCATAATGCCAGAGATGATGATAGCAGTGTGGAAGCGCTCGCGCCCCATGAGGAGCTGGCCAGTCTTGCAATGATGTGATTCCTCGCGCCCACCTTTGCTGCAGTTTTTATGAGATGTTCGTGAAATGACAGAGTGCGATCGAGAGTGACGCCAAGATAGACTGGCTGGGCTTCATGCCGGATTCTCGTATCGTCAAGCTGCACATTAAGCTCATGCGAGGCCGAGGCATGGTGTAGATGGAAAACAGATGATACCTTTTTTGCAGTGCTAGGGATTAGTCACCATTTTTTACAGTAATCAGATATCAGAGACATGTCTTTCGTGAGTGTTTCCTCGAGGATGTCGAACTTGGATGCCTGACTTGCACAGCAGATGTCATCAGCATAGATGAACTTCCTTGAAGAAGTTTCTGGGAGTTCATTGATGTAAATATTGAATAGCGTAGGAGCCAGAACAGAGCCCTGGGGGAGGCCACTTGAGACAAGTCTCCATCTGCTAGACTTGTCACCCAGATGTACCCGGAATCTTCTGTTTTGGAGAAGAAAAGATATAGTGTTGGCCACCCATGGAGGCAGGTATCTTGAGATCTTGACTAGGAGACCATGGTGCCAGGCCATGTCATAGGCTGCTGTGAGATCAACAAAGACAGCACCCGTCTTTAAATTCTTCTGGAATCCATTCTCAATGTAAGTTGAGAGGGCCAGGGCTTGTTCGCAGGTAGATCTTCCTGGGCGGAAACCAGCTTGGGCGGGTGATAGGAATTTCTCTGTAAGATGAGAAATACGTGACAGAAGCAGCCTCTCGAGGAGTTTGTAACACATGGAGAGGAGAGAAATTGGTCTATAGCTGGCGGCCAGTGTTGGGTCTTTCTTTGGTTTCAAAACCGTTATAATCTTCGCGCAATGCCAAACTTTGGGCATAGACTCAGATTCCAAGATGTGGGACAGGAATGAAGCAAGCCACTTCTTTGCCACGGGACCCAGGTTAAGAATGAGTTCTGGGGTGATGTTATCATAGCCAGCAGTTGTTCCTGATTTAACCCTCTTCAAAGCGTCTTCCAGTTCAGACAGTGTAAAGGGAGAGAGTTTTGGAGATGGACAAGATAACCGGAAGTGGGATGACCACTCATGGGAAATTTCTCTTTTCCAGACTGGGTCGATCTTAGCACGTCCAACTTGAGTTAGGTGACTGGCCACTGAGTTTGGAGATACGGGAGGATGGGAGATGGGAGGGGGTTGGCTACTGGCACCCAGTCTGTGAAGAAACTTCCAGGCCTTCTTACTTGAGTGGGTGAAGTTCAGACTTTCTGTGAGTTGTTGCCAGCGGGCTTGGTGCCCTGCATCCAGGGAGGCAATGAGATGGTCAGCCACATCTGGATCGCCCGACTCATCATATTGCTTTAGTAGTTGCTCGCATTCAGCATCAAGACAAGGCATATAGTTAGCACGTCTCCCACGAGGAATGGCTTGGGAAGCTGCTTTGAAGATGGCTTGGCGGAAGCGACTGTAGGAATCTTCAGAGGGGATAGAGTTAATTGGAATTGCAGGAATAGATTTGTTGGTAAGATCACTGAACAGATGCCAGTTTGCTTTCCGAAAGTTCCATCTTAGTTTCTCTGAGCACAGAATCAGTGGGAGCTGGAGACCAATGTGGATGACAGCTGGGTGGTGATGACTGTGCGGGAAGATCTTGAGAATTTGTCTCGTAGCGGGAAAGGCTTGGCCGTTGACTGTGCTAATCCAGCACAGGTCGGGTGACGAGTCTTTATTCCATCTAGCACTGTGAAAGGAGCCTGGTTGTTTGGGATCATATAATAGGGAGAGGTCATTCGCTGAAGCCCAGTCGGCTAAGATAGAGCTGTCAGCATGAGTGGAGGAATATCCCCAGTCTTGGTGATGACTATTAAAGTCTCCAACGTAAACGGCTGGGTGATTCGGGCTAGGCAGGACCTCATTATCCCATGAGGCACTGGGAGGCTTATATACCTTGACGAGCTGAATAGTTCCAACAGTAATGGAGTCGTAGAAGGTCGAAGAGGCCGTATGGTAAATGTCCGCAAGGCACGATTTGGCGTAGATGGCTCGGCCGTGTTTAGGATGGAGATTATAACATATTAAATCGAATCCACTGATGGTGAATCGAACAGCTTCATCGAGTGCTATATGTGTTTCTTGTAGGCAGATAACATCTGCCTGATGCTGTATCGCCAATTGACCAATAAGAACGTGTTTGGCAAAAGACAGCCCCTCAACATTAAGTTGGAGGACTCGAAGAGCAGGACCAACAGCTTGAAAGCTGGCAGGAGCTGCTTGTTGCTGACTTTGAAAGTGACTGGGATCCATGTGGATTCAGTCGGCTAGGGAGGATCGTCAGTTTCCCCAATGAATGGGTACTCATGGGATGCACCACGGGAAGGTTGATCCAATGCAACCCATTGAGGGACTGAGTGGGCTTCAATCATAAAGAGTTGAGGGGTGTATCATGTGTGCGAGGAAGGAAGAATGGCACAAAGTGGCCTGGAGGGAATATTTGATAATATACACAGTGTTTTAGTTCAGTCAAATGGCAAACACTATTTCTACACCTACAAATAAGTAATTGTATGGGTTGAACTGTGCCCCCATCACCCAAAAAAGATGTTTTAAAGCCACAATCCTCAATCCCTGAGAAAGTAACAGTTTCGAAATAGTCATTCCAGATATAGTGAATTAGGATGGTGTCAGCATAGTGTAAAATGAGTTATTTCCTAATTTTTATTAGTGATTTGGAAGATAATAGGGTATAATAATATTATAATTATTATATTAATCATTAACAAATATTATTAATAATCAATAATTAATAAATAATCAATTTATTAATAATAAATATTAAGGGATAATAGGGCTCCACATTACTCTGACCACTGAAGTTTTGTGCCCCCACCCTAAGCCCCCCAATGATAACCACCACAGTTCTCCAAAGTTATAGAAACTGGTTACATTTTTTTTTTTATCAAGTCCATGTGTTTCAATTCTCTGCATTTTATATATGAGTCAAATTATCTGGCAATTGTCTTTCAGTTTCTTACTTTACCTCCAGTTCCACTCACTTTGTTCCAGAAGACACAGTGCTGCATTTTAAATAGTTAATGGTGCACCACTGAATATCCCAAATTTCTTTATCTAGTCATGTGCTGATGGCATTTAGCTTGCTTCTGGATTTTGGCTATTGTGAATGATGCAGCTATGAACATGGAAGTGCATGTTCCCCTTTTGATCACTGTGTTCATACTTATTGGATGAGTGTCTAGGAGAGGGACTGCCAGGTCACAGAGCACTTCCATCTTTACTTGTCTGAGGACCTGTGACACTATCCTCCATAATGGGTGTGCCAGATGGCGTTCCCATCAGCTGGGTTACAGATTTCCTTGCTCCACACTCTTGTCAGCAGTCATCATTCCCTGGTTTGTTGGCATAGGTTATTCTCTCTGGTTTGAGGGGGAGTCTCAACGTGGTTTTACTTTGTATTTCTTTAGTAATGGAGTGGAATGTTTCCTCATATGGCTTTGGGCCAGGTAAATGTTTCCTTTAAAAAATTATCTGTTCATCTCTTTTACCCACATTTTATTAGACTGTTCCATTTCTATTCATTGAGTTGTGTAAGTTCTTTATAGATGCTTGACATCAACCAGTTGTCAGAAGTGTGATGTGCAAATATCACAGGAAAAAGATAGGAATAAATAAATAAAAGAGAGAGAGATAGCTCATGGCTAACATCATACTCAATAAGGAAAAATTTAAACCTTTCCCCCTAAAATTAGGAGCTTAATAAGGATGTCTACTTTTATCACTTCTATTCAACATAGTCCTAGAATGAGTCACTATCACAATCAAGCAAGAAAGAGATATCAGAACAATTTATATTGGAAAAGAAGTAGCAAAACTATCATTATCTCAAGATAATATAATAGTATACCTAGAGAACTTCAAAAATCTCTACCAAAAAACAGCCAGAAGCCATTCATAAATGCCTTAAAGTAGTAGGATATAAAACCAATACACATGAATCTGTGGCATTTTTGAGAGAGAGTGAGAGAGAGAGAGAGACACCATAAAGAAACCAACGACCAAAATCCTTTTTAATTGTTCTCATTCAAAAGTAAATGCACTTTCAAAACATTGCTCTTGTTTCTTTGAAACTAATTACAAAACATATCAGAGTACATCTAACTGTGAATTACACTCCTCTGCAAAACGCTGCTGCTACAATTTGGGACATCAGATAGTGGGAAAAATTAATTTCTGCTATCAGTGGTAAAATTCTGCTATTAAAGTGAAAGATAATAGAAAAATCAGGGGATAATTAATTCTTTAATGAGTATAATTGCATTCAGTGTTCAAGTGGTCATAGTATCTAAAAAATTATATATATATATATATATATATATATATATATATATATAATTCCTACTTTGGTTTCCATGTTAGACAGATAGCTTTTAGCAGAGATTAAAGCATATTGCTATTATCATAATTGTCTTTTTAAAAAGTTGTGTCATAACTTTTGCTAATTAGAATAATTTAGTGATATACTGCTGAAATTATTTAAGAAGAAAAAATATAGATTTCAGTTTTCTTTCATGCTCTCAAGAGAATGTCATATGAGATCTAGGCCCATCATGTGTGTTTGGGAATCCCAGGACTCCCTGACTAGGGCCCCAGCTGATGGGGTGGCCTGATAGTGACTAAAGAGTCACCGTTAAAGTCTGCCAGTCTCTTGCCCTTATTCAGCTTTTGCAGTCCTTGCTTTGCCAAGGTTAGCTTTGGAGTGACTGAGGGAAGTGTTGTAGGATGTACGTGAGGAAATTATCTAAGTCTGAGTAGACACTATTTCATTATGAACTTTATGGTGTCTTTTAGGTCTTTCTACTTGCTTGCTACATATACTGACTCACTGCAGAGTATTGTGAACTTTTGCTTTCAGGTGTATATTTTGTCCTTATTTATGGACACATGTGAATATATGCTCTATCTTATGGGACTTGGTCTATATCTAGGATTTGAAACTTTGTTAGGAAGTGAATCACCCGAAATGAAATTAAGGAGTCCTATGAGAAAGGAAATGTCTCCCCAGAGTAATGAGGCTGAAAGGTTGACATTCCATGGAGAATGGGTTGGGACATATTCTTTTGGTGGTGAGAATGGTGTTTATGTACGCTCCTATTAACTTATAGTCATATACATCACTATGTAATTAATATGAAAAGGGAAAATTGACTAAATGTCTCAAAAATTTTAATACACAGACCATAGGCACTTTTTTGGTCTTTGGAATGTTGACTCTTCTAAAAGCTTATACCAGGTAGAACAGAAAAAACCAGTGGCATTACTCTATAAGACACAGCTCTATACAAATAATGTCAAAGGACATAAATGAGGGTGATGCTGTGTATGATACAGCAAATCCTAACAATACGATTTTCAAAGTTAACTCAATTGTCAAATAATTTAATCATAGCAATAACTATCTATTGCCGTCTTAAACCCTAAGACAGTAGGAACCTCTTGCTTCCGCTACAGAGCCTATATTCCCCCAGTCCTGGAACCTCTAGGGTGGGGCTCACTTTCTTGCATGCTTCTCTCAATAAATACAAAATGATATTGCATCTGCTGATCCTAACCTAATCAAAGCAGGGAGTACCACCTCAGCATGCTTTACTTCAGACTGTCCAGAGACGTCAAGCTACTGTGTGTTCTATGCTTGACCCCCCTGGAACTTCCTCTATAATACAATGACCAACCTACAGTGTAACTGAAAAGAGTTAAATGAATATCTACAATGTCTTGTAAATATGAGACATAATAATTTTATATAGCACTGTGAATGTTCAACTTTGTATTTTGAAAGTTGTATATATGTATATTTTTTCCAAAGGGGTTACTTTTGGGGATAGGTGTTTACACAGCTCTGGTGGTCATCTTTTTTCTTTCTTTCTTCTTCTTTATAGTGACATAGAGGACCAGGGAGAAAAGAGGGGAGGCAGAGAGAAACACCCACAGCACTGCCCTACCACTCCTGATGCTTCCCCACCTGTAGGTGGGAACTGAGGGCAGGAACCCAGATCCTAGTGCATGTAGACACAGGTGTGCTACTGGATGGCCCACTACCTGACCCTAATCAAACAGGTACTATTAACATACCATTAAACTTTATTGTGTTCATTTCTGTTTTATAACATGCTGCATGGGCTATATCGAGTAACTGTAGATAGTTCTCCCTTTGATTTCTAGAACTAGTCTTAAATTTTAATTGAGACTTATATGAAGAGTTCCATCTATGAAATAATTCAGGATCACAGCAAAAGCCAGAGAACCATTAGAGAACAAAAGCCACTACTGCTGATTTAAGGTTATATCCCTCCCTTAGGTGTGACTTCAGAAAATACAGAACAGCTCTTGACTGTAGGAATGGGGCGTGTTAGACTTCTACTCCCTGGCATGCCATGCTTTTTGTCCTTTTAGTGTTTACATCTGAGAACACTTTGTAGAAAGTCCCGAAGACATTTCCACTTGATTAGATCATTAGACGCCCCCTCCCAACAAGAAATATTATCACTGGTTATATAGTCAATGGTTTCATGACTTTACTTGCTGACATATCTTCTGTAGTGTATCAAAGGAGTATGACTTCTGGTATGATCCCTGCATCCATTTGACGGCAAAGTTTATGGTCTGAAATGTAGTGAGATGGTATCTCTTTCTTTTACCAGAAAGTAAGTAGGAGTAAAACTTCATGGAACCGTCACCAGCATGTGATGCTAACAGGTGTATGTCTACCAGGGTAAAAATAGAACTGGACACTATGAGGGGTAAAGGTCCTTACACAACAGTCTCAGTCATTCTTGTCATTACTTATGACAGGGGTTTCACCACTCTAAACCAATTCTTTTCAGATATAGAGAGTAGACAGAGTCCGGGTGATGGCACACCTGGTTGAGGGCACATGTTACAATGCATAGTGATCTGGGCTTGAGCCCCCAGTCCCCACTTGCAGGGGGAAGGCTTTACAAGTGGTGAAGCAGTGTTGCAGGTGTCTCTCTGTTTCTCTCCCTCTCTACCACCCCCTTCCCTCTCAATTTCTGGATGTCTTTATCAAATAAAGATAATACCAATTTTTTAAATAGAAATTTTTTTTAAGAAAGAGAGGAGACAGAGAGAGGGGACAGATACCATGACCACCAGCACTGTGTGGGCACCACAGCAGGCCCACTTTGTGGGCCATTGTGCTGGCTCAGGACTTGGTCCTTTTTCAACCTAGTAAGAGGCAAACATCACTCATTAGGCTGAGTTCTGTGACAGGATTGTGCAAAGTAGTTGGTGCTCAGAAAAACATCCTCCCCGATAATCAAAACCATTGGATGCCTTCTGTGCAGATGCCCATGAAAGCATAGCATCAAAGATGAGGAGGAGCTGGCTGGCCTGCGAGCTCTCTTGAGCTCACTGCTTTTCCATGTGCCTGGCCCACATGTGGTCCTGACTCCCACCACATTGAGGGAAGCTTTGCCTCTCGTTTACTACACAGTTAGCCCCATAGTGGCTACTGAAGGGCTAGGAAAAAGTGGTGCTTGAAGCAAGTACAAACCAAAAAACAGTCTGAGAAAGGATCTTCAGAAACACAGGAGCCTGGGTAAAATATATAGAACTTAGCCTCATATAACTAGTCAGAAACATGCAAGACCTTTAGAAAGTCTTTGGAATTTTTCCTGAAAGAAATAGAAATGAAGGGGGGCTGGTGGTGGTACCCCTGGTTAAGCAAACACATTGCAGCATGCAAGGACCAGGGTTTGAGTCCCTGATCCCCACCTGCAGGGGAAAAACTTCATGAGTAGTAAAGCAGGGCTGCAGGTGTCTCTGTTTCTCCCTATCCCCTCTAAATTTCTCTCTGTCTCTAAGTTTAAAAAGAGAATAAGGAGAAGAAAAAATTAGAAACAATTTAAAAAAAAAACATAAATGAACTCTGCTCCTGGGATCTGGTGTGGCCTGGGTGTTCTGGTCCAGTAAGAGTGTCCAGGAATAGGGTGGCATTAGCTGACTATGCAATTTTAGGTCCTGAGGGACCCAGATTTTAGGATTTATCTTGTTTTGTATATAGCATCCTGCTGCTGGGAAGACAGGATATCATCTGTTAGTTGGCTCCATAGTTAAGATTTTCTTTATTTTAATTTAAATTCATTTATTTATTTTGCCTCTGGGGTTGTTGCTGAAGCTTGATGCTGATACTTCAAGTTCAGTGCTCTTGGTGGCCATTTAAAAAAGAAATAGAAATAGTACACCCATGCAATAGAACATTGTTCAGCTGTAAAAAAGGAGGAAGCCATCTCCTTTGCCAACTCTTGAATATCAGGGGTCATGCTGGGATAATCCAAGGAGAGAAGGAGAAATATCAGATGATCTCACTTATAGGTAGAAGCTGGGGAACAAGAGCAGACAGGAAAAGCACAAAGGGAAACTTGGACCAGGTTGTTGGGCTGAGCTTCACTGACAGGAGACAGACGACCAGGGACTCATGGTTGAGCTGTACGCAGTATCTCTTTATTCATGTAGGACGCAGCACAATCTATACCAAGCTAAACTAAACTAACAACTAGCTAAAACGAACAATGTTGTCTTTATATATACTTCCCAAGTAGGGTGTGAACAGGATGTGACGCAGAGAGGGTGGAGAGAAAAGTGACTGGTGAAAATCAGGGTGTGACAAGGAGAGGATCAGGGTGTGACAAGGAGAGGGGGTGGAGCAGGTGAGAATTCTACCACTAAACCACCAATGCCCTGGAGGGAAGGTGGTGCTTTATGTAAATGTAAAAGTGATTTATGTAAATAGACCGCAGCAATGGTTATGTAAATAGAATGCAGTGTTAAGCAGGGGGGATTTAAACCAAATGAAACAGAAGGGGTTTTTAAAAGCAGAATTAGAAGATACCAATAATTCCGCCTTTCTTTTTAACTAATGGCCATAGTATCGGGATTGCGGGGCACTTTGTGAGGCAGGGAGACTGATAAGAGGAACACCTTTTTGGGGTTCTACTGTCCGTCCTTGCTCAACCTCTCCGTGGAGAGAGAGACTAACGGGATTGACACACCCCTCAAGCTCAAGCCCTTCTAAGCTCAACCACATCCTCACAATTCCCCAACATTTCTCTCTTACTTTATGGCCATATATAATTGGGTCAATGTCTGTAAAAGGCTTCATCACTGTCAGGGGAATAGCAGTGTAGGGGTGAACAGAAACCTATATCATACAGGCATTTTCAAAAGAACTGGCATAAGACATGGAAAACAAAAGAGGCGAGCAGCAATAACCAGTGTGATGCCAAGGGGAACGTTTCTTGACTCAAAGGGCAAGGCCTAGCAGGCAAAAGGGCATTTCTTGCCTCTGGGAGGGCTTCATGCCTCTGGGGGAATCTCTTGCCTCAAAGGGCGTTTCCTGCCTCTGTGGACATAACCTAATAAAGAGAGGGAGTTTTCTGCCTCAGGGACAGAGCCTGCAGGCGAGGGGACATGGTCTATAAAGTCTCAAGGCAATTGGCTGAAGTTAGTCTTTGAGAAACACAGCAGCGTGTACCAGTAAGTCCGATGGAGGTGTCAGTCCAAAGTAGCTGACCACAGAAGAAAATGCCAAGGGATGAAATGCTGTATGTCTGTCTCAATGGGGAATGTCAGCCACCAGAATTCTGCTTTTCTGTAGAGAGTGATCTTTGGAGTCTGTGAATCTGTTTCTTCAGGTCGTGCCAGGTCACTTCATTGGTTTCCGGGGGTGCGTTGTAGTCATTCCATCTTGTGGGCGATGTCAGAGAACAGGGGTCCAAATGCATTTCCAGAAATTTTCATTTGAGTATATGCTTTTTCATGTGAAGACTTGACAGCTGAAATTCACTTACTTGTCAAACAAAACTTGTAGCAGATTAGAAGTTTAGTATAATTGATAACTCCATTATAATTGGAAGTCTTTTCTAGTATGATTTTAAGGTTGTTTAAACAGTTTAAACTCAATAAAATGTGGAAAGGTAAACAGAAGAACCACGGTAGAAGCCTCAGGCATGAGAATAATTAACATAATCACTGCACTATCTGCCCCGCCCATAACTCATACCATTTTAGGATTAAACGTTTCAGATTTATGCCAAGACGTAAAAAAATAAATCAAAGGAAAAAACAATTTTTTGGATTGTTTCTGGATGTCTCTAGAAGTCATAGCTGTGTCCAGTATTTTTTTTTAAGTCAATGTCAAACAAAAATTCAGTCATTCAAATCACTCTTACGAAACAGATCTCACCATGTAGCATTATGAGTTCCCGGAGGGCATCCTAGTCCAAAAAGCTCCTCGAAATTCCATTTAGGGTGCTTCTGACTGTTCCTGCTGGATTGCTTCAGGCATCTACTTTTAAAAGCGTCTTCCCATAGAAGAAAGAATCCAATCAGGAGAGTAGAACTAACCACATGTCTCCATTATTGGGGACTGCCAGGGTACTGGAGAATGCTTCTCAAATTAGAGTAGTCCTTCTCCATGGGAAACATGTGAGAAGAAGTCCAGAAAGTCCCAGGGGAAATCTCCGTACATATCCCAAGGTCTACGATCACGGTCATAAAGAACCAAATTGTGGCCCAGAGAAAAATGTAGTCCTTTTCCTCGGGAAACATGAGAGAGGGAATCCAGAAAGTCCAAGGAGAAATCTCCGTGCATCTCCCAAGCTCTATGATCCCGGTCATAAGAAACCGAAGTTCCCGGTCAGGGAACCAAAGTGTGGCCCAGAGTAAAATGTTCCAGAGACAGAGTAACTGTCTCATAATGAAACAGTAGAGGCTTTGGCAAACCTCTTCATAAGTAGAAAGGCAACCCATGGTGGATGGGTAGCCAAGTTTACTTATCTGGGCGATGGGCGGGTTAGGTTCCACGTCGGTGCCGGTCTCTGTTTCAGGGCTTATGTCAGTCCCTTGTTCGGGCACCATATGTTAGGCTGAGCTTCACTGATGGGAGACAGACGACCAGGGACTCATGGTTGAGCTGTACACAGTATCTCTTTATTCATGCAGGATGCAGCACAATCTATACCAAGCTAGACTAAACTAACAACTAGCTAAAAAGAACAATGTTGTCTTTATATATACTTCCCAAGTAGGGTGTGAACAGGATGTGAAAATCAGGGTGAGATAAGGAGAGGGGGTGGAGCAGGTGAGAATTCTACCACTAAACCACCAATGCCCTGGAGGGAAGGTGGTGCTTTATGTAAATGTAAAAGTGATTTATGTAAATAGATGGCAGTGGTTATGTAAATAGAATGCAGTGGTTATGTGAATAGAATGCAGTGTTAAGCAGGGGGGATTTAAACCAAATGAAACAGAAGGGGTTTTTAAAGGCAGAATTAGAAGATACCAATACCAGGTGTGAAGAACTGCACCAGAGCCAAGGACTCTGGAGAGAAAGAGGCACTACTGAGGTTTGATGGTAGAAAAGGACCAAGTGGGTGTGAGAGTGTTAAGCAAGCACCTGTCATGGGGAGATGTGATACTGGAACCATCCATGTAGCCCCCAAAATGATGAGGGGGGGAGAGGAGAGAAGTGGAAAGAACTTGAAGGCAGAGGAGCTAGAAATCCATCTCAGTGCTAGAAACAGCCTCTGTTTGCTGTAAAAGCTGGATGGGTAGGCACAGAGAGACTTGCAGGGCCTGTAGGAGTGAACTAGACAAGATGATGACTTCTAGTGCTAAAATTAGGTCTGCAAAAAGTAGTGTGGAGAAGACAGAATTAACAAGTTCCACTGTTAATTATGGAAATGATGGCAATGAAGAGGAAGCAGAGATAACTTCTGAATTTCAGATCCATTTGGTGGAGTAAGAACTCAATAAAGTTAGCTAAAATTACTAGTCCTAGATCAGGTGCTGGAGAGAACAGGATGGCAGAATCATCCCATAAACCCCATATACTCTGTTGATGATGTGACAGATACTAGCCAGGCACTGTGTAATTTCTAGGCCAGTGTGGGAGCCCATAGAAATCATCTGTTTCATGCTGGCATCTGCAACCTGGTGGCTGAAAAGAGAGTTAACATACAAAGCCAAACAAGTTGTTGACTAATTATGAACCTAAAAACTGTGCAGATAAAGAGTTGGGGAGGAGTGTTCTCTGTTTTGTAGATAGCTAGTAGGCATATTTTAGTTATATTCCAAAGGGCCTGTGGCCATACTAGTTTTTCTTTTATCCCCTGAGCCTGAAATCTGATATGCAGGTGGATCCAAGTTATTGTCTGGGGAGATGATGTCATGGCTGGGTAAAGGACCAGAAAGCTGGATCAGGGAAGAGAGTAGCTCCCTAATATGGGAAAGGGGTATAAATATTGTTGACTGTAAACCCCATCAATTTGATGTGATCTGGGGCCCATATTCAGCTTAGGAACCTATGTGACCTCTGCATCCCTGTAGATCTGAGCTCACATTCTGTGATCATGAGTAGGAACGTTCCAAGCTGCACTAATATCAAGACCCAGCTTCCTAAGTTGTAGCATAGAGTATGTTGTCTAGCCTCCCTTTGGAGGATGGTACATTATCTACCTTTGTTGATCCAGGTTCCAGATGCCAGCATGATGCCAACCAGACTTCCATGGTCAGACGACCCCACCAATATGTCCTGGAACCCCCACTTCCCCAGAGCTCTTCCCCACTAGGGAAAAAGAGAGACAGACTGGGAGTATGGATCCACCTGTCAACACACATGTTCAGCGGGGAAGCAATTACAGAAGCCAGACCTTCCACCTTCTGCTTCCCACAGTGACCTTGAGTCCATACTCCCAGAGGGATAAAGAATAGGAAAGCTTTCAAGGGAGGGGATGGGATATGGAGTTCTGGTGGTGGGAACTGCGTGGAGTTATACCCCTCTTATCCTATGGTTTTGTCAGTGTTTCCTTTTTATAAAAAAAAAATTAAAAAATTAAGTAGAATGCTAAAAAAAAAAAAGAAATCATTAGTTTTAGTAAAGTCATGGGCCCCTTGGAATATACCTAAAATAGACCTACTAGCTATTTCTAAAAACAGAGATCTCAGATCTTCATCTGCAATATTCTTGCCTTTAGGTTCATAATTAATCAACAATTTGCTCTGCTTTATATCTTAACTCTTTTTCAGCCACCAGGTTCCAGATAATACCAATTTCCTTGGGCCCATGCTCCCAGAGGGATTAAGAATAGGAAAGCTTTTAAGGGAGGGGATTGGATATGGAGTTCTGGGTGGGAATTGTGTGGAATTGTACCCTTCTTATCCTATGGCCTTGTCAATATTTCCATTTCCACCCTGTAAATAAAAATTAAATAAAAATCCGTTTCTAATGGTAAATGTCAGTTTTAAATATAAATATTGACTTCCTTGCATCACTGTGCTTAATGCATGAATTAGACAAACTAATTGTAAGTGATCACATGTTTTTTTCATGATTTATTTATTCAGAGAGAGAGAGAGAGAGAGTAGAACTTAGTCACATGTGAAGCCAGGGATTAAACTCCAGATCTTCATGCTCGGTAGGTCAGTACTTTTATCCACTGTGCTACTTTCTGGGTCACAGTGTTATTTGATGTTAAAACTACCTTAGTGAGACTTTAGAGTATGCTTCCACTGATTGCTATAGAAGACTCATATGACAGAGCCTTTCAAGAAAAAGTTGGAAATAGAGGTACCTCATGTTTTGCCACTGCATATAAGGAAGAAAATAAGGAAAATGGGGAGTTGGGCAGTAGCACAGAGGGTTGAGCACACGTGGTGCAAGGCGCAAGGACCGGCATAAAGAATCTGGTTCGAGCCCCCGACTCCCCACCTGCAGGGGAGTCGCTTCACAGGCGGTGAAGCAGGTCTGCAGGTGTCTGTCTTTCTCTCCCCCTCTCTGTCTTCCCCTCTCTCTCTGTCCTATCTAACAATGATGATATCAGTAACAACAACAATAACTACAACAACAAGGGCAACAAAAGGGAAAATAAATATAAAAAAATTTAAAAAAAAAGAAAAGAAGGAAAGCTAAAAAAGTAAATAAATACAAAGGGGCATTAATTTTTATTTCTTCCAAAGATATTCAGTATTTATTGCTTTTTTAAACTGTATTTTGTTTTATTTCATTTGGCTTCTTCACCAGTTCTTATATGACATCAACTTTCAATATCACAAAGCAATACTAAATATATCCCATTGCTTGGCTTGGTACTATAATTAGAAGTACAGACCTTTACACACACGTATGTCGTTTTCAAATCACTGACAAAATAATAAATTCATCCCTTCTATTTTCTCTGAGAATTTCCTTTTTACTGTTGGTGACAAGCTGTGTTCAGCAGAGGAAAATATTGTAGATACCACATATGGAACAGGTGCACTGCTTTATAGTTGAAAGCTGTGAGGATATGCTGCCGTGGAAATTGGCAAAGCAAAGCCTATGTTGGTCAGACCTCTGTGGAGTCAGCAGTGCTTGTTCCCTTAGAAAGTCCTGTGTTGCTGGCGCAACCCCATGAAGCAAGGCTCTGGAGTCCACCGGCGTCCCTCAGACGACCACTGAGACAGAGCAGCAGACACAAATGGTGCAGCTCCACCATACTGCTTTTCCTCTTAATTTTAATAGTTTTATAATGGTTAACAAGATTGAAAGAAAACACAGGTATCATACCCTACAGTTCCCATCACCAGAGTTCTGTGTCCCACCTGCTGCGTTGGAAACTTTGCTATTATTATTTTTTAGTGGTCTGCTATGAAATTTATTTTATTTTTATTAGTAATTTAGTATTAATTTACAATATTTCACATCACACCATTCCCACCACCAGAGTTCTGAATCTCCAGTCCCTCTATTAGAAGCTACAGCATTTTTCCTAGGGTTGTAGATATGGGTAAACTATTATTTCTACAACTAGCTGTATATATTTGTATATAATTGCCTTATTTAGCATTTTTTAAAAATTTACCTCTCTGAAAGTATGGCCCAAAATTCTTTATGGGGAGCAGAAAGTGGAAGCTCTGGCTTCTGTCATTGCTTCTCCACAGGACATGGTTGTTGGCAGGTGGATCCACACCCCCAGCCTGTCTCTGTCTTTCCCTAGCGGGGTAGGGCTCTGGGGAGGGGAGGTTCCAGGACACATGGTGAGGTTTCAACCATACTTCTTTTTTTTTTATTTATTCCCTTTTGTTGTGCTTGTTGTTTTATTGTTGGAGTTATTATGGATGTCGTTGTTGGGTAGGACAAAGAGAAATGGAGAGAGGAGGGGAAGACAGAGAGAGGGAGAGAAAGACAGACACCTGCAGACCTGCTTCACCACTTGTGACTCTCCTGCAGGTGGGGAGCTGGGGGCTTAAACCTGGGTCCTTATGCCAGTCCTTGCGCTTTGTGCCACCTGCGCTTAACCCGCTGTGCTATCTCCTAACTCCCTCAACAATACTTCTAACTCAATATATGAATCAAGACGTCACACAGGTAAATCTAGTTTTGGTATATTAGTAGGTGGAATTTCTTTAATATATCTGAAACTCTGTTATGATTCCTCTGAAGCACAAAACTCCTGAAACCACCACACACACACACACACACACACACACACACACACACACCAACACAAAACAAAGACCTGGAGAGGCAGTTCAATGGGTAGGGCTGTACCTTGTGTGAGATGCAGGCCTGAGCCTTGGCACCGTATGAGAGATGCTGTGACGTCAGAGGAAGCTCTGTGATTCTCTGTGTGTGTGTGTCTGTATCTCAGTGGCAAAGCTATCTGGGCCAGTAACATTCTGCTTATATGCTCTATTTTACTTACTGTGAGAGAAGTGCAAGGAAAACCATGCTGAGAGGCTGGCTGGGTGGTGGTGTACCCTGTTGAGCACAGACACTACCTTGTACAGTGATCTGGGTTCAAGGTCCCTATCCTCACCTGTGTGGGGGAAGCTTCATGATTAGTGAAGCAGAGCTGCAGGTATTTCTCTTTCTTTTCCCCTGTGCCCCCCATCTGTTTATATTTGATCCTGGGTGAGCTATTTGCCTACCACCAGTCTGAACTTGTGATTGAGTGTCGTGGGCTCATTATGGACTCCTTTCTAAAGGGGATAACCTAACAGCCACATCTCCAGTACCGCACAAAACTGACCCTTAAAATAACAAGGCTGTCTATTCAGTTGGAGGCTACCTGTGCAAAATATGAACTTGACATGGGATTGATAGACAAGTAAATCAAGAAGTCACTTAGCTCAAAAATAAAACCATGAACAGCCTAGTGAATAATATGGACACAGGATGTGACACACATGTTCTAATGCAGACATTCAGACATCAACAGATATGTGTAGGCATGGCTACTGCCCAGAGGAGAAGAAACAAATATTGGTGAAGATACTGAGCAAAGGGACCTTTTACATTATTGGTGGGGGTATATCTTAGTGTAGCCTGTATGAGAAACAACATGGGGGCCTGGTGGTGGTGCACCTAGGTGTAGATCTTACGATGCACAAGGACCCAGGTTTGAGCCCCGGATTTTTCCCCTATAGAAGAAGAGCTTCATGAGTGGTGAAGCAGAGCTGCAGGTGTCTCTCTGACTCTCTTCCTCTCTATCTCCCCTTCCCTATCAGTTTATCTCTGTATCTGTCCAATAAATAAAAATAATAAATATTTTAAAATAATTGAGTTGAAGAAAAAGAAAAACAATATGAAGATTTCTCCAAAAATAACAAATAATTTGTGATCCATTTATCCATAAATGTGCAAATGTCTGATAAAACAGTGCTTCTTGAGGCTCTCTATAAGCACAGGTTTAATTTCAGCAATCATTCAGTCAAGGTTCCGGTGTTCTGCTCCAGCTCTGGTGTTCACAGCTGTTTCTACTCACAGCACGTGTTTCAGCAGTTCCTCATCATTGCCTGTCTCAGCAGTCTTGGGAGTAACTCCCTTCCCTCTTCTTTGGGTTCATAAGATGTGGCTGGTTTTTCTATCCGACCATCTCTGTATCCGTTATCACAGTGAGGTAGTGATTTCTATATTTCTTATGCACAGATATGGAAGCCAGAATTTTCTTAGACATTTATGTTGATACACACTGGCCATTTGCATTTCTACTTTTGTAAACTTTATTTGATTACGATGTTGACCTCCTAACTTACCCCAAAGAACTTTTCAAATTATGAGTTCTATCAGTTCATTTATGATTTATTAAGACTACATTCAACAGTAAGTTATTAAGAGTTTTGACTATTATACACACCATTGAAGTTAGTCTGTAATATTCATCATATATTTAAATAAGTCAGCACTGAAAATTTGAATTAAATACCCAATTCAAATATCAGAATTTTATGATATATATATTTAAATTTTATTAGAAGTTTGTTTTCTGACTCTGAACATATTCCCAAGAGGAAAGTGTGCTTTGAACTCCATACACTTGATAGTAATGAACTACTTTTAGAAGCATAGAGAGGAGGTAACTGTGACTGTCCAAGGTTATTAATGTGTTTTTCCATTTAACCTTTGATGCTTTCTTCTGTATCACAACATTCTTGTCCAAATCTCCCAAGAAGTCTTTTCCATATGTACAGTCAAAGGCAAGAAAAGACTGGCAGAAGGTTTTGTGACAGAGCAAGGAGTGTGCAGAAGACTGTGGCTTGACTGAAATCAATGACAGCGTGACAGACCTCAGACTAGGTTCAGCCTCTCCCCAGAGACAACCAAGTGGGATGTTTCTAGAACTGAAGATAAGACAAATGCTAATAGACCACAGAGAACAGAATACCTCAAAGCAAGATAGATATTGGATTTATATCACGATCAGAATATCCCACCCAGTGCACAATCCAGGGCTGGGGAGAGGCTAGGACCATACCTGACCTCTACCCAGAACACACTCTTCTGCCTCTTGACCATGATCATGGTGAGGACCAGTAAGTGGAGGAACGCATCTGAGAGGTAACATAAGGGGAAAATTGACTACATTATTAGTTGAAGATTTAAACTGGGTAGAAAGTTTGATCATTTTTTTTCTTTACAACTTGGAAATAATTTCACATAAAAAAAGAGCCAATAAAAATACAAAAATGATATAGGTGTATTTTTCTTTGTATCTTATAAGAAGTCAACACTTTATGAAGGTTATCCCATGCCCCATAAAATGTTTTTAAAATATTTTTATTATCTTTATTCATTGGATAGAGACACACAAAGGGGTCTATTGTGTTGTTCCTGATAGAGATGACCGGTAACAATGGAGAGAGGGATTTATTCGAGATCTAGGCCCATCATGTCTGTTTGGGAATCTCAGGACTCCCCGACTAGAGCCCCAGCTGATGGGGTGGCCTGATAGTGACTAAAGAGTCATCATTAAAGTATGCCAGTCTCTTGCCCTTATTCAGCTTTTGCAGTCCTTGCTTTGCCAAGGTTAGCTTTGGAGTGACTGAGGGAAGTGTTATAGGATGTACGTGAGGAAATTATCTAAGTCTGAGTAGACACTATTTCATTATAAACTTTATGGTGTCTTTTAGGTGTTTCTACTTGCTTGCTCCATATACTGACTCACTGCAGAGTATTGTGTACTTTTGCTTTCAGTTGTATATTTTGCCCTAATTTATAGATGCATGTGAACATATGGCCTATCTCATAGGAGCTGGTCTATATCTATGTTTTGGGACTTTGCTAGGAAGTGAACTATCTGAAATGGAATCAGAGAATCCTATGAAAGGAAAGTAGTAATGAAGCTGAAGGGTTGACATTCCACACCTGATGTCTCTGGACACAGTCTGAAGTGAAGCTTGTTGAGATGGTACTTGTTCCGTAGATTAGCTTTCTAAATAGTTAAGCAAGCCTTTGTGTGTTTCTAAAGGTGAGATTGCAAGTCATATCTTCAGATTTTACTTTAGCTGAATTATGTGGGAAGGGCTGAGTCACAACCCACATTTTTATTTTATTAGTTTACTTCTTATAAGCCAAAGACAGATGAGAAGAGCCTGTTCTACTTAAGTAATATAGGTTATTATTAATTTTGATTGCTATTATAAGAAACTATTAAATACCCAAATCACCATGAGGTATGAAGGGAGAATAATCTGTGTATGCCTCTTCATATTTATATTTAATAAAAAAAGAGAAAAAAGACAAATGCTACATGCAGACATATTTAATCAAATTGAATTTAATTTGTTTGAATTATTTTGTATGTATATGAGAATTTTTACTGGCCTGAACAACTTGAAATTAGCTGGACATTTAAATCATTTAATTATTTTCTTATCCTTCATTTAAAAACATAAAATTTATTTTTCACTTAAACCAAGAGAAAACTTTGAGAAAGGGGTTCCTGATCTTTGGTTTACTGCTTATTAAAACCAGAAAAAAATGTGGTGTCTGTGTAATTTTTTGATATGAATAATGAATACTATGAATCAAGGTCTTGGCATTAGCATTTCACAGATAATGTAACAATACAGTTAATTTACTTCAGACATACACTTCTGATCATTCTCCTTGTACTGCTGCCCTTCCAGACCTTTCTGGACTACTTGCAAGTTGAGTCTTTCATCTCTGCCAATACAAGTCTAATGTTGGCACTCAAAGCACATAGAAGTGTTTAACAAACTCCAATTGCTCCAAGATTACTTTTTTACAGACAAAGGGTAATAGCTTGACCTTTTTATTAAACTTAAGGGAAGTCATTTTATATCTGTTTCACTCTATGGAATCTTGTAAAATTGTATTGTCTTATAGACCTGAATGGCTTTTTAAGACCAAAAAAATGGTAGCTGAACTCATCAACTCTTGGGCAACAGCATAACCTCCACGAAGATTTAATGGTTGAAAGGGTAACCCTGGGAGTCCGGCGGTAGCGCAGGGGGTAAGCGCATGTGGGGCAAAGCCCAAGGACCAGTGTAAAGCTCCTGGTTTGAGCCCCGGCTCCCCACCTGCAGAGGAGTCGCTTCACAGGCGGTGAAGCAGGTCTGCAGGTGTCTGTCTTTCTCTCCCCGTTGTTTTCCCCTCCTCCATTTTTCTCTGTCCTATCCAACAACGACGACATCATCAACAAGAACATAAACTACAACAACAATGAAAAACAACAAGGGCAACAAAAATGGAAAATATATATATAAAAGGGTAACCCCCAGGCCTCTCATAAAACGCTCTTTCACAACCGGGAACAGGAGAGCTGCAAAGGCCTATAGCTAGCTAAACACTTTAGGCTGGCAAACTGCAATTGTACGAATCCTCATTTTGATTGTGTCCCGTTTTGTTTTTCCTGATTTCACCTTTTTATTACTGAAGAAATGGTATCTAAATGCATGATTTACTTTAATGAGAAACACACAGAGAGATACAGCAAAAGGCCGACGCACTGCACAGCTGCGGTTTATGTAAGTGTGGAGGACTGAACCTGGGACTTTGGAGCCTCAGGCATGAGAGTGTTTTGCATAACAATGGTTTTCTCCTCTACCTAGAATTTTTTAAACATTTATTCATTATATTTATTTATTTATTGGATACAGACAGCCAGAAATTGAGAGGGAAAGAGGGTGATAGGGAAAGAGACAGAGAGACACTTGCAGCACTGCTTCACCTTTGCAAAGCTGTCCCCCTGCAGGTGGGGGCCGGGGGCTTGAACCTGGGTCCTTGTGCACTGTAGTAAGTGCACTCAACCAGGTGCGTCACTACCCAGTCCCTCAAAAAAAAAATTAAGAGCATGAAAATGAAAGAGTCTCATCCATGTCTCAAATATGGTAGAATTCAAATAAATCTAATTGTTGTGTTCAGTACTCATCTGATTCAGATATCGAAACTACACTGTATTCCTTTGGTTTGTTTTCATATCCTAACGTAATGTGATCATAGTTAGAAGGTGTAGGTGTACCTTAGGAAAGTTTTCTTTCTTAGTTGTTCTGAAGTGTCAGGTCAACTTACTTAAAGCTTACTTAAAGCTTACCCAGCTTAGTAAGTAAAATGAAGCTATTTCTAAAGCACTACTCTGAGAAAATAGTCTTTATTTTTTAGTAAATAAAGGAAAACCCTATTAGATATTTAAACATAAATAAGTACTTTAATAGAGAAGTATCCCTTAGAGTAATTACTTTCAAGTAATCATACTTTTCCTGCAATGTACATTACAATCACAATGAAATTTGTTTATCCATGTAGATAGAAATTAAGCAACATTTTAAAAGAAAAAATATTCTAACCATTGTGTATCCAAGTTAAGCTCTCCTAATTAAAAAAAAAACAAGATTAGCCTGTTCATTTTAGATTTTAAATATTTTAATTATTACCATTAGAAAACAAAACTCTGGCGCTGCTTTTTTTCCCTTCAAACTGTTACTACTGAAAACTAGAGCAATAATATTATTACTTAATTTAAAAACTACAAAGATATTGAACTAAAAGATACATAAATTTATCATTTTAACTGAACTCGGTCCAGTTGTGTAGTTTTTAGGACCCTGGCAATAGTTTCAGGGAAAGAAGCGGTTTTGTCTAGACAAGTTTTACAACTCAGGACATGGGTGGTGTGGAAGGTGTAGGAGCAAGGGGCCAGGTTTGTACAGAGCACGCAAGCAGAAAGGTGGTCAGCTTTCTCCTGATGGAAAACAATCCAGAATTCAGGAATGTATATATAATGAAGATCACACAGAGTCATAAACACACACACGTGTGTGTGTATGTACATGTAAATTTCACTTTTTCAAGTGGCACTTCTCTCTGTAGACACAACCTGTGCATGTGTAGTGTTGTGTGCATGTGTACCTATATACAATACTTGTAAGAAATACAGAATAAAATTCATACATATGTAGTTTTAGATAATTTCAAAACTGTTCATTCTCCAGATATATTATTAACTTTCCCAACCCTGTATTTATTCCTGAAAAATTTCACTCTTGGGGGCTGGGTGGTGGTGCACCTGGTTGAGCGCATGTTACAGTGCACAAGGACCCAGGTTCGAGCCCCAGTCCCCACCTGCAGGGGGAAAGCTATGTGAGTGGGGAAGCAGGGCTGCAGGCGTCTCTCTTTATCTCTCCCTCCCTATCTCCCCCTTCCCTCTTGGTTTGTTTTTATCCAATAAATAAAAATAATAAAGAATTAGAAATAAATAATTAAATAAACTTAAACAATTCACTCTTGCAGCTATAAGGTAATATAAATGTTACTTTACTCTGTTTTGCATGAGTCATAATTACCAATATGATTTTTCTGATGGCTATAAAAAGTCAGAATATTGATCCCAGGCCTGAATAGTTTTTGCAGTATCTCAAACTATCTTTTCTAGTCTATCTAATTCATGCAGAGATTAAATATTTCTTATTGATTTTGTTTTAAAGAAAAAGGTTACTTGAAATCTGTAAATGTCTGATCTTTTGAGTTCTTTCACTCAAGTATTCAGGAAATATTGAAAAGAAAACATCATAAGTTTAAAATAAGTTTTTTCATAATATGAAATTATTCAGAGATACTATAGAATTTTAAAAATAAATTCTAACTTACTTGAAGCATTGAAAAAGTACATCTGACTTGAAAATTCAGCTTCAATGCCTTCCTCTCTCCACACTCCTGAGACACACTAGGTGACATGCACATTCTTTTCTTTTCTTTTTTTTAATATTTTTTTTCATTTATTATTGGGTAGAGACAGAGAGAAATTGAGAGGGGAGAGGGAAATAGAGAGGGAGAGAGACAGAGAGACCCCTGCAGCCCTGCTTCACCACTCTTGGAGGTTTCCCCCTGCAGGTGGGGACCAGGGGCTTGAACCGTGTGCACTATAGTGTGTGTGCTCACCAAGCGTACCACCACTTGGCCCCCAGGTGGTGTTTCTTATGTCATCATTGTCCAAAGAACAATACATATTAGCGCAGTAGGAACAGTACTCTGCACTTTCACAGGGCCTTTTAATACCCTTCTGGGTCAAGCATGGTACTGGATAATGTAGGGAAAGTAAAGGTAGATGAAAGACAGGTCATATCTAAATGTGTAAAGCAATATTTCTCAAAGCTACTGTCTGAACCATTACATTGCTGTTCTCCAAATCACTTTATTGGGGGAAATAATGATTTACAGGGATAGTGGTTATCACACAAGTACAGTTAATTATCTACCTGAAGTCCAGGTATTTATGTTCTGCAACCCTCTGTAATAATGAAACAATATTACTATTATTTATTTTATTTTATTTTATTTTATTTTATTTTATTTTATTTTATTACCACAGCACTACTCAGCTCAGCTCTGCCTGATGATGGTGCAGGGGACTGAGTCTGGGACCTCAGAGGCTCAGGCATGAGAGTCTCTTTGCATAACTATTCTGCTATCTACTTCTACCATTAATGTAACAACTTTAAAGGAGGAAGCTCTTTTATGTTGAAAGAAGGTTGCAGAACCAACATACCTGTCTCTAGGCTCCTACACATCTCTGAAGAGCAGAGTAGATGCTGATGGGGACCACTTCTCCAGCAGAGTGGCTTTTCCTAAAGTCAGGACTATGCTCAGTGCAAGTTTGTCATCAGAATAGGATACTTTAGCTGACCTCAGGAGTGGGATTGAAACTGGTGGCCTCTCCTGCATTGTTATTCGTCCTTTGGGAACTTGTGCCTTTCTTTAGGGAGAAGTAAAGAAGCTAGCACTTTGTTTAAACCACAGTAGCATGCTATTCTTAGTATCTCAACCCCTTCCTTCTGCTTGCTGGAATGTTAGAACAATAAACATCAAAACCTGAAAAGAGCCATAGGAAGGCTGATGGTTAGCACTGTGCTACCCCAAATGAGTGGTTCTTGTTGAGATGGTTTAAGGAAAAGGGGTTTGGGAGATGACTGTGAGAAAAGAAAGGCTCTGTGGAGATGTGAATGGAACTCACTGAGACTTTAACAATTATTTTTGCTGTCTAACATGATGAAAGGGCAATAGACTAAGGAGTCAAAGTACTTAAGTACCTATAGGTCTGGCCTTAAACTATTATGATTCCTTTGGAAAGTCATTTAGTCTCCCAAAGTTGACCTGAGTAAAAAGGAAATCATAGATTGAGATGAAGACAGGCCAGGACAGTACTAGATGACGTGGGCATGGACACAGGTAATACAGGCTGAGATAAGGACAGGCCAGGACAGTGCTAGATGACGTGGGCATGGACACAGGTAATACAGGCTTCTTCTTCTAGCGTTTGCCCTTCTTCTGTAGCCAGTCAGCAGCGTCAGGTGGAGCCTGATGTAAAGTTTCGAGACCTCCTTTGAATCTGGAGAGGTGGCAGTCGTTGACTATGTGGGTCATAGTCTGTCTGGAGCCGCAGGGGCAGTTCGGGTTGTCTCTGGCTCCCCAGCGATGGAACATAGCAGCGCACCGGCCATGGCCTGTTCGATAGCGATTGAGGAGGGCCCGATCATAACGTGCTAGGTCAAAGCCGGGTTGATGCTTACAGGGGTCTGTGATGAGGTGTTTGTTCTTTACCTCAGCTGACTGCCAACTCTGTTTCCAAGAGACTGGAACAGAGACGTTCAGTGTAGGCATAGGGGACCAGATTGGGTGATGAGACGTCAAGCGTTGGACAGGGTGGGCGAAGATATCCTTGTATATATTGGCAGGTCCGGTCGAGCGTAGACGTGGGAAATGAACTTAGATGATGCCGCATCCCGACGAATATCTGGCGGGGTGATGTTGCTAAGAACTGGCAGCCATGGAACCGGGGTGGAACGGATGGTTCCAGAAATTATCCTCATGGAGGAATATAATTTGGAATCGACCAAGTGGACATGGGGGCTACGGAACCATCCTGGGGTACAGTATTCTGCAGTGGAATAGCAGAATGCCAGAGATGATGATCATAGTGTGGAAGTGCTCGCGCCCCATGAGGAGCTGGCCAGTCTTGCAATGATGTTATTCCTCGCACCCACCTTTGCTGCAGTTTTTATGAGATGTTTGTGAAATGACAGAGTGCGATCGAGAGTAACGTCAAGATAGACTGGCTGGGCTTCATGCCGGATTCTCGTATCGCCAAGCTGCACTTAAGTTCACGTGAGGCCGAGGCATGGTGTAGATGGAAAACAGATGATACCATTTTAGCAGTGCTAGGAATTAGTCGCCATTTTTTACAGTAATCAGATATCAGAGACGTGTCTTTCGTGAGTGTTTCCTGGAGGATGTCGAACTTTGATGCCTGAGTTGCACAGCAGATGTCATCGGCATAGATGAACTTCCTTGAAGAAGTTTCTGGGAGGTCATTGATGTAAATATTGAATAGCATAGGAGCCAGAACAGAGCCCTGGGGGAGGCCACTTGAGATAAGTCTCCATCTGCTAGACTTGTCACCCAGATGTACCCGGAATCTTCTGTTTTGGAGAAGAAACGATATAGTGTTGGCCACCCATGGAGGCAGGTATCTTGAGATCTTGACTAGAAATACAGGCTGAGATGAGGACATGCCAGGACAGTACTAGATGACAAAGGCATGGAAACAGGTAATACAGGCTGAGATGATGACAGGCCAGGAAAGTACTAGATGATATGGGCATGGACACAGGTACTACAGGCTATGATGAGGACAGGCCAGGTCAGTACTAGATGACATAGGCATGGACACAGGTAATGCAGGCTGAGATGATGACAGGCCAGGACAGTACTAGATTACATGGGCATGGACACAGGTAATACAGGTTGAGATGATGACAGGCCAGGACAGTACTAGATGACATGGGCATCGACACAGGCAAGACAGGTTAAGATGATAACAGGTCAGGACAGTACTAGATGACGTGGGCATGGATACAGGTAATACAGGTTGAGATGAGGACAGGCTGGGACAGTACTAGATCACGTAGGCATGGACACAGGTAATACAGGCTGAGATGATGACAACCAGGACTGTACTATATGACATGGGCATGGACACAGGTAATGCAGGCTGAGATGATGACAGGCCAGGACAGTACTAGATGACATGGGCATGGACACAGGTAATACAGGCTGAGATGATGACAGGCCAGGACAGTACTAGATGATATGGGCATGGACACAGGTAATACAGGTTGAGATGATGACAGGCCAGGACAGTACTAGATGACATGGGCATCGACACAGGCAAGACAGGTTAAGATGATAACAGGTCAGGACAGTACTAGATGACGTGGGCATGGATACAGGTAATACAGGTTGAGATGAGGACAGGCTGGCACAGTACTAGATCACGTAGGCATGGACACAGGTAATACAGGCTGAGATGATGACAACCAGGACAGTACTATATGACATGGGCATGGACACAGGTAATGCAGGCTGAGATGATGACAGGCCAGGACAGTACTAGATGACATGGGCATGGACACAGGTAATACAGGCTGAGATGATGATAGGCCAGGACAGTACTAGATGACATGGGCATGGACACAGGTAATACAGGCTAAGATGATGATAGGCCAGGACAGTACTAGATGACGTGGGCATGGACACAGGTAATACAGGTTGAGATGAGGACAGGCCTGGACAGTCCTAGATGACGTGGGCATGGACACAGGCAATACAGGTTAAGATGATAACAGGTCAGGACAGTCCTAGATGACGTGGGCATGGATACAGGTAATACAGGTTGAGATGAGGACAGGCCGGGACAATACTAGATCACATAGGCATGGACACAGGTAATGCAGGCTGAGATGATGACAGGCCAGGACTGTACTATATGACATGGGCATGGACACAGGTAATACAGGCTGAGATGAGGACAGGCCAGGTCAGTACTAGATGACATGGGCATGGACACAGGTAATGCAGGCTGAGATGATGATAGGCAAGGACAGTACTAGATGACATGGGTGTGGACACAGGTAATACAGGTTGAGATGAGGACAGGCCTGGACAGTCCTAGATGACATGGGCATGGACACAGGTAATACAGGTTGAGATGATGACAGACAAGGACAGTACTAGATGACATGGGCATGGAGACAGGTAATGCAGGCTGAGATGATGACATGCCAGGACAGTACTAGAAGAAATAGGCATGGACACAGATAATAAAGGTTAAGATGATAACCTGCCAGGACAGTACTAGATGACATGGGCATGGACACAGTTAATACAAGTTAAGATGATAACAGGCCAGGACAGTACTAGATGACGTGGGCATGGACACAGGTAATACAGGTTGAGATGAGGCAGGCCGGGACAATACTAGATGACCTGAGCATGGACACAGGTAATACAGTCTGATATGATGATAAGCCAGGACATTACCAGATGACGTGGGCATGGAAACAGGTAATACAGGTTGAGATGATGATAGGCCAGGACAGTACTAGGTGACGTGGGCATGGACACAGGTAATACAGGCTGAGATGAGGACAGGCCAGGACACTACTAGATGACGTGGGCATGGACACAGTAATACAGGATGAGATGATGATATCCCAGGACCGTACTAGATGACGTTGGCTTGGACACAGGTAATAAAGGTGGAGATGATGATAGGTCAGAAAAGTAATAGGTGACGTGGGAGGTCAGGACAGTAATAGGTGACGTGGGCTTGAACAAAGGTAATAAAGATTGAGATGATGATAGGCTAGGACAGTACTAGATGACATGGGCATGGACACAGTTAATACAGGCTGAGATGATGACAACCAGGACAGTACTATATGACATGGGCATGGACAGAGGTAATACAGGCTGAGATGAGGACAGGCCAGGACAGTACAAGATGACGTGGGCATGGACACAGGCAATACAGGCTAAGATGAGGAAAGGCCAGGTCATCACTAGATGAGGTGGGCATAGACACAGGCAATACAGGCTGAGATGAGGACAGTCTGGGACAGTACTAGATGACATGGGCATGGACAAGGTAATACAGATTGAGATGATGATAGGCCAGGACAGTACTAGGTGACGTGGGCATGGACATAGGTAATACAGGCTGTGATGAGGACAGGCCAGGACAGTACTAGATGACATGGGCATGGACAAGGTAATACAGGTTGCGATGATGATAGGCCAGTACAGTACTAGATGACAAAGGCATGGACACAGGTAATAGAGGCTGAGATGATGACAGGCCAGAACAGTACTAGATTACATGGGCATGGACACAGGTAATACAGGTTGAGATGAGGACAGGCCAGGAAAGTACTAGATGACGTGGGCATGGACACAGGTAATACAGGCTGAGATGAGGACAGGCCAGGATGGTACTAGATGACGTGGGCATGGACACAGGTAATACAGGATGAGATGATGACAGGCCAGAACAGTACTAGATGACATGGGCATGGACACAGGTAATACAGGTTGAGATGAGGACAGGCCAGGAAAGTACTAGATGACATGGGCATGGACACAGGTAATACAGGCTAAGATGATGACAGGCCAGGACAGTACTAGATGACGTGGGCATGGACACAGGTAATACAGGCTGAGATGATGACAGACAAGGACAGTACTAGATGACATGGGCATGGACACAGGTAATACAGGCTGAGATGATGACAGGCAAGGACAGTACTAGATGACATGGGCATGGACACAGGTAATACAGGTTGAGATGAGGATAGGCCGGGACAATCCTAGATGACGTTTGCATGGACACCAGTAATACAGTCTGAGATGATGATAGACCAGGACAATAGTAAGTGATGTGGGCATGGATACAGGTAATACAGGTTGAGATGAGGACAGGCCAGGACAGTACTTGATGACATGGGCATGGACACAGGTAATACAGGCTGAGATGATGACAGGCCAGGATAGTACTAGGTGACATGGGCATGAACACAGGTAATACAGGCTGAGATGAAGACAGGCCAGGACAGTACTAGATGACATGGCCATGGACACAGGTAATACAGGCTGAGATGATGACAGGCCAGGACAGTACTAGATGACGTGTGCATGGACACAGGTAATATAGGTTGAGATGAGGACAGGCCGGGAGAGTCCTAGATGACGTGGGCATGGACACAGGTAATACAGATGGAGATGAGGACAGGCCGGGACAGTCCTAGATGATTTGGGCATGGACACAGGTAATACAGTCTGAGATGATGATAGGCCAGGACAGTACTAGGTGAGGTGTGCATGGACACAGGTAATACAGGTTGAGATGACGACAGGCTGAGATGATGACAGGCCAGGACAGTACTAGATGACGTGCACATGGATACAAGTAAAACACTCTGAGATGATGTTAGGCCAGGACAGTACTAGATGACGTGGGCATGGACACAGGTAATACAGGCTGAGATGATGACAGGCCAGGACAGTACTTGATGACATGGGCATGGACACAGGTAATACAGGCTGAGATGATGACAGGCCAGGATAGTACTAGGTGACATGGGCATGAACACAGGTAATACAGGTTGAGATGATGACAGGGCAGGACAGTACTAGGTGACATGGGCATGGCCACAGGTAATACAGGTTGAGATGATAACAGGCTGGGACGTTACTAGATGATGTGGCCATGGACACAGTAATACAGGCTGAGATAATGATATAACAGGTCATTACTAGGTGACATGGGCATGGACACAGGTAATACAGGCTGAAATGTTATTAAACAAGGGCAGTACTAGATGACGTGGTCATGGACACCAGTAATACAGATGGAGATGAGGACAGGATGGGACAGTCCTAGATTATTTGGGCATGGACACAGGTAATACAGTCTGAGATGATGATAGGCCAGGACAGTACTAGGTGAGGTGTGCATGGACACAGGTAATACAGGTTGAGATGACGACAGGCCAGGACAGTACTAGATGACATGGGCATGGAGACAGGTAATACAGGCTGTGATGAGGACAGGCCAGGACAGTACTAGATGACATGGGCAGGGACACAGGTAATACAGGCTGAGATGATGTTAGGCCAGGACAGTACTAGATGACGTGGGCATGGACACAGGTAAAAAACTCTGAGATGATGTTAGGCCAGGACAGTACTAGATGTCGTGGGCATGGACACAGGTAATACAGGCTGAGATGATGACAGGCCAGGACAGTACTTGATGACATGGGCATGGCCACAGGTAATACAGGTTGAGGTGATGATAGGCTGTGACGTTACTAGATGACGTGGCCATGGACACAGTAATACAGGCTGAGATAATGATATACCAGGACATTACTAGATGACGTGGCTTGGACACAGGTAATAAAGGTTGAGATGATGATAGGCCAGGACAGTACTAGGTGACGTGGGCTTGGAAACAGGCAATACAGGTTTAGATGATGACAGGCCAGGTCAGTACTAGATGACATGGGCATGGACACAGGTAATACAGGTTATGATGATGATAGGCCAGGACAGTACTAGATGTCATGGGCATGGACACAGGCAATACAGGCTGAGATGATGACAGGCCAGGTCAGTACTAGATGACATGGGCATGGACACAGGTAATACAGGTTGAGATGATAACAGGCCAGGACAGTACTAGATGACATGGGCATGGACACAGGCAATACAGGCTGAGATGGTGACATGCCTGGACAGTACTAGATGACATGGGCATGGACACAGGCAATACAGGTTGAGATGGTGACAGGCCTGGACAGTACTAGATGACATGGGCATGGACACAGTAATACAGGCTGAGTTGATGACAGGCCAGGACAGTACTAGGTGAGTGGGCATCGACACAGGTAATACAGATTGAGATGATGACAGGCCGGGAGGGTACTAGATGACATGGGCATGGACACAGGCAATACAGGTGTTATTTCATAGGCATATTGTTTTTCTTTTCATGTGGAACATTTAATGAATTCTGCTCTCCCCTGGATGAGAAATGGCAGTGAAGAGAAATATTCCTTCTGTGACAAAAATTGAGATGACAAGTAATTACACAGCTTGAGCAATTAATTACACTAAAAATCAAATTCTTGCATTTTGCATATTTTAGGCCATTTCACTGAATAACATTCTGGCATCTATTTGCATATTCCCTCTCCTCTAGATAAAGCATTGTACCTAACATTTACCATGCATTTTTAATCCAAATTTCTTTTAAAGAATCAGAGATAATCTCTATCCTTCATTAGGCAGAAGGAGACAATGACAACCTGTCCCAGTCGCAAGTGTACTAATGCAGGATAGTATAAACATCTATTCAGTAATCATTCCACACTAGATAATTCCTGGTTCAAATTTCTTCCTAGGAAAATAATGTGTGGAAATTTCGATGAAGAGTGTGGAAGAAGTGTTTTCAGGCCAGAGGGACAGCTCACTGTGCAAGGCCCCTGCATTGCAAGGTTTTTAGTGTGGGGAACTGAGCTGGAAAAAGACTTCAGCACATAAATGTGTTGCAGCCACCAATAATCCATTTTATTTACTTATTCATTTGTTTTTTGCCATCATGGTTATCACTGGGACTTGATGACTTCTGAAATTATTTTTCCCTTTTTCTTTCCTGGACACAGTGAAATTGAGAAGTGAGGGAGAAATAGGATGGGGGAAAAGAGAAAGTTTCAGCTTCCAAAAAAAAGAAATTTAAGTAAATAAACAACATTAATTATCAAGATGAACACTGAGTTACTTAGTGAAAATTTAAAAGCAAAATTTAAAGCTCATTTAATTTTTGAATCAGTGATGAATTCTCTGATGGAATATGAAAATACATTGCTGAAATAAAGCTGTGTTATCTACCTTAGCACTTACAGCTTCTGGCTTCCTTTGACTCATTTGTTCTGACCTGCCCTATCCTCAATACTTATTAGTGAAATTGACATAAAATGTATCCTCAATGCATCATTGCCCTTCTTTCCCATAATCTCTAAGTCTCTAGATTCTAGGTAACAGTTGTCTCTTACCTGGGACCCTCACTTGATTCTCTCCTTCCATCCCATTGCTCCCTGTAAATGGATTCACCTGTAGTCTAATTTTCTAAGTTGAAACTGCCGTCTGCCTATTTTAAGCCACCAGAGGGACATCACACAGGAAATGAGCGTAGTTTCATTACACTGTACATGAGGCTGCTGCTGCTTCTCCTGGTCAGAAGCATCTCGACGGAGGTGCGCCAGGTTCCGCCATGGCTACTTCTCCTGGGAACTGAACGCGTGTGACTCTGCTGGCCGGTAAACTTTTAGAACCCCCCTACAGCCATGAGCAACCTTTACCTCAGCTGATAACTGTTTATCTTATGGGACTAAACTTTTGATAACTACACTCAGACTTTCTGGACCTAGTGTACTCTTAACCCTTAATGATAGTGCTAATTTTGCCTTTTACCTGTTTCACCCTAATAAACCTTGTATTGTTTAAACCCATTAAAAAAACTGTACATGGATCTACTAAGTCACCCCCACCCCACCCCGAGCCTTGTGCCCCAGTCTTCCTGGGCTGCAAGCTTGCCAACCTGTCCCCATCTAAGGCTTGGCAACAGGGCTTCGTGTCTGGAGAGCTGTCTCCATACTGGCTTCACTGGCTCCTTCTTGTGTTCCAGATCTCACAGCTTTTATATATGTTTATATAAAATATGCATATGTGATTTGTATCTATATAAGAACATACTTTATATAAATATTCACATAATCACACATTACATGTTTATATGAATGTGTTTATATATAGTCCTTCTTATGACTTGCCCTAAACCAACTCCCTTTTTCCTGTTTATTCTGCTAGTGTCTCTCTTCTGCACTGTGGTATTCGTACTGCTTACTCACTGTTCATCTGTTTCTTGAATATCAGAGTCAGTTCTCTGGCCTGTGCCTGGGGAGATAGCCTAGGCAGTAGGAAGAGTAGTTGTCCATATCAAATGACCAAATAACAAAGGCTTATTCTGCCTGTGCTATGTCTGAAAAATGATCCAACTTACTTTTCTCAATTCTTAGGCAGGCAAAGTAGAGTCCACAGTAGTATCTACCTCAGAAAGCTCTTATGAATATTAAGCGAGTTAAACAGTAACTGGCATAGTTTATGTATCTGAGAATTTCCCTGGACCTCAAAACCTACAACAGTACCTGGTATCAAAAACTTAGTGATTATTGGAAAAGAAAGCAAAAACAAGTAACTTACTTCTATTATGGTATATTTTTTTTCTTTTATAACAGATTTAGTGCCTGTATTTAAGTCCTAAACTGTGAGTGTACATTCAGCTGGATTTTTAAAATTGGAAATCTAACTTTTTATTGGTGAGGGAATTTGGTGATTCTGTCTCTTTAATGGTCTTTGTTATGAAAGGCTACTCCATGAAAATGTGAGAGAGAAGAGAAATGAAAAATTTACCAGCTGTGTATTAATTTAGACACTGTCTCTGTGTAATCCCATAGGTGTAATACAAGGCAGCTTCAATTGAACACTGAGAAGAATATAAATTGTAGCTAATTGAAAGTGCCAGGGAGACCTGGAAGCTGACAGAATGCAATCACATAATTTGGCTGTGGGCCAGGCCAGTGGGGTGCCTCTGCTTTTAGAAATTATGTGGCCTGTGATGTGGTGAGAACTTGGCACAATGCAGTTGTCAGAAACAACCGACACCTGAATTTCCGGAGGACTTTCACAGCCTTTTCTTTCCTGCACTAAGCAGACTTGCAAAGTAATTGCAGGAGGAATCTTTCTTGTCAAGGACAATTCCCTACAGAGATCTAGTAATATACTCTAGAGCCCAAGAGTCACCCAGATTGTCTGCTCTAGGTTATTTTATGCCTTTAGGGGTTATTTTCACAGAAACCACAGCTTAGTGATTTGAATTTAGGCTGGAAGTGTTGAGGGACAAGGAGTACCTGGAGGGTTCAGCAGTATCGCCCAGAAAATGGTTTTTATTTTTTAAATGTTTGTTATTATATTTTTAGTCAAGTTTACACAATTTATTTTATATTAATATTTAACAAGTATGTCCTTTTTTCTACAGAGAGTTAAGTCCATAGTACTAAGATTTATTTTGAGGAATTAAATTATGGATTTTTTTAGGTTTCTTATCTGATTGCTAGGAAGACAGCCTGAAATTGAAATCCAGAGATCCTCAGTCTTATTTCCTTAAAAAATTATCATTTGGGGGGCGTCGGGCAGTAACACAGGGTTAAGTGCAAGTGGTGCAAAGTGATGATGGACAGGCAATGAGGATCCCAGTTTGAGCCCCCAGCTCCCCAACTGCAGGGGAGACACTTCACAGGCGGTGAAGCAGGTCTGCAGGTGTCTGTCTTTCTCTCCCCCTCTCTCTCTCTTCCCCTCCTCTCTCCATTTCTCTCTGTCCTATCCAACAACGATGACATCAATAACAACAACAACAATAAAGCAACAAGGGTAACAAAAGGGAATAAATAAAATAAATATTAAAAAGAAAATTTTTTTTAAATGATCATTTTTAAGGAATCAAAAATATATGAGATCTTTCTTTTGGTAGACGCACAAATTGAGAGGGGAGGTGAGTAGAGAGAGAAAGACACTTGCAGCACTGTTTCACCACTTGAGAAGCCTTCCTACTACAGTGGGGGCCGGGGGCTCCAGCTCCACTCCCTACGCGCTCAGTAGCCGTGACACTGCAGGGCCCACTCTGCTTCTCAGCCGCAGCCATGCAGATGCAGATGGATTGAGAGTGACTGCATATCAGTTTGTGTCTCTGGAAATCACATACTCAGCTGACACCAGAGTACAAGAATTTTATTTTACAGGATGAGAGAAAAGTTTTCAGATTTGGGGCCTGGTGGTGGCACACCTGGTTGAGTTCACATATTACAGTTCACAGGGTCTGGGGTTCAAGCTTTCAGTCCCCAACTGCAGGGGGAAAGCTTTGCAAGTGGAGAAGCAGAGCCGTGGATGTCTCTCTCCCTCTCCATCTCCTCCTTCCTCTCAATTTCCGGCTGTCTCTATCCAATAGATAAATAAAGATAATAAAGAAGTTTTTTTTAAAAAGGACCTTCCACCTTCTGCACCCCACAATGACCTTGGGTCCATACTCCCAGAGGGATGAAGAATAGGAAAGCTATCCGGGGAGGGGATGGGATATGGAGTTCTGGTGGTGGGGATTATGTGGAGTTGTACCCCTCTTATCCTATGGTTTTGCCAGTGTTTCCTTTTTATAAATAAATAAATAAATAAATAAATAAATAAATAAGAAAAGTTTTCAGATGCTATTTATATTTGTCCTCTATGAAAACAAGAGCATCTCAGATGAAGATAGAGATCTGTCAGGTTTCCATTTGGCCAAGGGAGTTTTGGAGTGAAATTAACCATTAGAAAAAAAATGGAGTTGGCAAAACAAAAGTGTGAGGCTCCAGAACACCTGTCCCATTAATCACTGACCATTGAAAGTCTCAGGGAGAGCATTTGGTTGGCGAGGGAGGACAGGGAGAGGGAGGAAGGAAGGCTTTTGGATTCTGGTGGTGGACCTAATTTGGGGTGAAAGTGTTTTGCAGACACTGATCATAGAGAGATGAGAAATTGTCCTCCTGTGTAAATAACTGTAATGAAAACCATTAGTCTTCTTCCAGAATAAAGGGAAAAATGTTCAGATTTGGTTCAACACTGACAGCCAGCTGCATTCTTTATGGTCAGATTCTTTCTTGAATGAGGTCTAAGTAGTGTCCTTCCTGGGTGACACAGTTATGGAGCAACTCTCCCTGTCCTCACTGATACAAGGCTCCTCTACTTACAAACTGAGAACTTCATCTTTGACCTTTGCTTCTTTCTCTGGACAGTGAAAACAGTGGCAGAATTTCTGGTAATTTTATTGTGCAAGTTAAATTATGTGTCTTCACTTTATTGAAATACTTAGCCTCTGGAACAAAACAAATACTCCAGCACTGCTCATGGTATATTGTTATTTATTTTTTACTTGGGATTTATTCTTGCTTGTCTACTGTATTCTTGAATATTTTGTATATGTTGTTATTTTTAAAGTATGTTTTCATATGTATTTAAAACAACTCCAAAACATAGTCTTTGAAAAACAAATCTTCAGGGGTCATCCTGAGCAAACCATTGCATATGTGCTTTACCTTCTCCTCACTGTCATTTTCATTGTGGTCGACCTAGAATTTCCACTAAGCAATATCACTTAATAATTCCATTGAGTGTAGTTATCATGTAGATAGTCTACATGAAATGTCGTGCCCAACCCTAAAATATTCATGTGCTGGTTTCACACTATGAACAAAATTAACTCTTCTAAGGAAATTCATAAGCACAGTGTTCTATGTGCTTGCCAGATAAAAGGAGCAATTTCATATTCATCAAAGTTGAAATACGGTTTAGTGTAGTGTACCAGAATAACATTACCTGTTTTGACACAAATACAATGGAGCAATTCCAAAGAAATCCAATTTTGAACAGCTCTGCCTGCAAGGGTTAGCAAGTTTCAGCAGGTTTCTGACATTCTGACTGGTGTTTTATGCTATCTGAAGAACTCTAGTAAGATTCCTTGAGCACCTTACCCTGCACTCTTTCCGTGTCTCTAAAGAATGAAAATTGAATAGTGATCTTTCATGCTCATGGGTCTCACTTTTATTAAATTCTGATGTTACTCTTTTAGGTGCATCATCCTAGTGTGATGATATTCCACTCAAGTAATTGCAGAGCTGCTGCTAGCTCCCTAACACAAGAATGAAAATGTGGTTAGACAGAAACCAGATGAGTTTGCCACCTTGCCTGATCGTTTCTTTTTCTTTTAAAGTATTAATTTTCTTCTTTATGGGATGAGAGTATGGCATAGGCTATTGGTAGTATTTGTGGACCTCCTATTTGTATTCCCGTCATAACTCTTTGCTGACATAATTCATTTACTTCTTGATTCTGTATTTGCTCAGCAGTTATTTTGTGGCTACTCTACTTCTAGGTGCAGAGGTAAACAGTTCAGACAGGCAGCCTTTCCACCTTAGAATACTTCATTAATGTGGACTAGAAATCTTCAGTTGCTACGAGGATGAGGATAGACCACTTCTGAACCTTTTTCTGTGTCTGTGAGCTTAGGTTCTCTTAGTCAGCTCTTTTGCAGCCACTGTTCAACTGCCTGTCTCTGTTTGGACAGCATCTCAAGACATCTCTCTACTTCTCTATCTCCCTTCCCCCTCTCAATTTCTCCTTGTGGTAGCAATTAAAAAGAATTGATAGAAGAAAAAAATGGCTGCAAGGTGAGTTATATGTGTCATGCAGGCACCAAGCCCTAATGATTTCCCTGGTGGCAATAAAAAATCACTTAACAAATTAATAAATTAATTAACCTTAGAATATGCACAATATTACCACTCATTCACTGCTCACTGTTTCAGTTGTTTCACTAAAGTAATGAAAAGAAAATATATACTTAATCTCTTTTTCATCCTTTTAAAAGTTGTTATATTTCTACTCTAAAACCATGAGGATTACATGTAGTCACAGGCCATTTGTGAGCTCTGGGGTGCTGACTGTTCCATAAGAGGCCTACACGTAGAAAGCTAGTAGGAAAAACTGAAAGTTTAGGCTACCATCATTTGAAATTCCTGCTTTAGATCATATCATACCCTGAAATTAAGTATGGAAAGAATGTCTGACATTTAATGGGGAGGAACTCAGAAAAAAGCTCACTTTCACATCTGGATCAGAGGATAATAGATCTATGAACTAAATTTTGCAGTCCTTGCTTTGATAAGTTTAGCTTTAGAGTGACTAAGGGAAGTATAATAGGAAGTAGGTGAGGAGGGTATCTAAGTCTAAGTAAAAACTATTTTATTAGGAACTTGATACTGACTCACTGAAAACTATTGTGTACTCTTGCTTTCAGGTATATATTTTGCCCTAGTTTATGGATACATGTGAACATATGCTCTATATCATGAGGCCTGGTCTATATCTAGGTTTTGGGACTTTGTTAGGAAGTGAACCACCCAAAATGGAATAGAGAATACTATGAAAGGAAAGGTCTCACCCAAGTAATGAGGCTAAAAGACTGACATCCATGCCTGTTGTCTCTGGACAGTCTGAAGTGAAGCATGCTGAGGTGGTACTCCTTGCATTGATTAGGTTGGGATTGGCGGATACAATATCATTTGGTATGAATTGAGAGAAACATGCAGGAAAGTGAGCCCCACCCTAGAGGCTCCAGGACTGGGGGAAATTCAGGCTCTATAGAGGAAGTGGGAGGTTCTTGCTGTCTTAGGGTTTAAGGCAATAAATAGTTATCACTATAATCATATTATTTGGCAATTGGGTTAACTTTGGAAAATCCCACTGTTAGGATTTGCTGCATCATACACAACATCACCATAATTTATGTCCTTTGACATTATTTGTATATAGCAGTGCAACTGGTTGCTTCTGTTCTCCCTGGTCTAAGATTTTAAGAGAGTCAACATATCAAAGACTCAGCCTGTGGTCTGTGCATTAAAAAGTTTGAGATATTCAATCAATTTTCCCCTCTTATGTTAAGTAAATAGTGATTTATATGACTACAAATTAATAGGAGTGTACATAAACACCATTCCCACCACCAAAAGACTGTCCTCTTTGCCTCCCCCCCCCCAGGTGAAGCTGAACTTCCACCCTCACCCTCAATCCAGAGATTTTCAGCTTGGTTCCTGACCTTCCACCTTCTGCACCTATAATGACTCAGGGTCCATGCTCCCAGAGGGATAAAGAATAGGAAAGCTATCAGGGGAGGCAATGAGATACGGAGTTCTGGTGGTGGGAATTATGTGGAGCTGTACCCCTCTTATCCTATGGTTTTGTCAACATTTCCTTTTTATAAATAAATAAATGTTACAGAAGGAAAAAAAAAAAAAGAACTGACAGATTTTAGCCAGTTAGTAACCCTTCTATAGTCCTGCACTATATTTTCAATTATTGTGTTTTTCAATATTTCAATATTATGTTGTAACAAATATGAGAACTAAAGTCAGATTACTAAACTAGTCAGTGTTTATTGATGATTTATATCCATGATGGGGAATTTTGTACTTGAGTCCTTCTTGCCACTTCAAGGTTTTCCATTAGAATGAGCAGTTAACCATCTCTTTTCATTTTAAGCAAATAACCCATTTTAAATAACTAACAAAATTGTTCTCATTATAATCATGCATGCACTTCTTACTCATGAAAATGTACAATAACTTGTATGAGGCCATAGTCCTCTCACATTGTGAAATTAAGTCTTTACTACAAAAGGATCTCTAAAGAGGGTTCTATATAAAGGTTTTATTTCTCTTCTGGAGGCTAGGAAATAAAATTTGTGGTGTGGTATTCAAATACAAGAGGATCATTAAGGCTTATTTTAAGAAACTAAATACACTGTAAACTCAGAGTCAGTAACAGCAGGTCCACAGGGCAGTCACTCTGTTCTCTTGTTATTGAGCAGAGAGTGAGTTTAATAGCTTCAAAGACCTGCATTTTAAAATAATAACCTTTTGTCCAGCTAGCATAGTGATATTTTACTCTTCTACTTGTGTCACTGACATTTTAATATTTGTGTTTTTTCCATTTCTTCTTTAGGAAATACCACCTCCAAACAATGCTTGAAACATTAATGCAGTTATACAAGAGTATGTATAACCAGTGAAGAAAAATTTAAATGCCATCAGTTAAGGCCCATAGTGCCATAGTGATTTTCATATTAGTGACGCCTCTGTGCTAGTACATTTCTGACTTAGCTCTGCATGGAGGAAGAGCAATATTCTAGACCACAGAAAGGATGCAGTGGGAGAAAGGGGGAATCTGTGAATGTCTCACAGAAACAGACAGAAAGTCAGTTTCAAGGAAAGGACATATTGAGACCCTGGCAGGAGATTAGGAAGCTTAGTTCCAGGAAATGATAAACTTTGACTTGTAGGCTGTATAAATTTATCCAATTAGTACTAAAGAAAAACATCAGTTTTATCAAAAGAATGGTAGTGTAGGGTCTGGTCTGGCAGCCAGGTTAATTGAAATGTGTCATTTTGACACAATGACTGTTGAGTCACAGTAAACCAAGAAAAAGACAGACATCTGTCTATTCGTCTACTCAACTAATATGTACTGGCTATTCATTTTGTCTCCTGGACTGTGGCATAGGAGATAGACAATAAAAATGGAAAAGAAATGTAGGATTTTAACCTCTAAATTTACATTATATGAGGAAGCAATAATATTAAATAAAAACTGTAAGTGTGATGAGTTTCATAAAATAGGAGTATGCAGAATGCTCTGAAAGTCTAACAGAGATAATGGAATCATTAGCACTCCTGTATTCTCCACTGATTGCTGTGAGGGGGTCATCTACCTAGACCCTCAAAGAGACATACAGAAAGAAATACAAGAAGCAAGTCACATTTCATTCCTAGTTGGGATTTGGCCACAAACCTTTTAAGCCAGTATTTGAACCAAATGTCATTTCTCTACTACAATCCGCATCCTTCCTCCTCACAAACTTCTTGTTCCTGTTTTAAGGAGGTAAGATTGACAATAAGAGTATTAGTGGTGTGATCCTCTTCTTCCAGAAGGAATGACAGGGCCAGCAAAATAGCTCACTTGGCTAGTGTGCTGCTTTGCCTTGTATGTGACTCAGGTTCAAGTCCAGTGCCTACAGCACTGGAGGAAAGCTGGGTGCCATGGTCTCTCACTCTGTCTGCTTCTCTGCAGTCTGTTAACTAAACAACAGGCCAGATGGTGGTGCACCTGGTTGAGCTCACATGTTACTATGCACAAGGACCCAGGTTGGAAGCCCTAGTTCCCATCTGCAGAGGAAAACTTTGAGTGGTGAAGCAGGGCTGCAGGTGTCTGTTTCTCTTCCTCTCGATCACCCTCTTCCCTCTCATTTCTGGTTACTTCTATCCAATAAATAAATACAGTTTTTTTTTAAATGACCTCAAGAAAGGAATGCATAAAGAGCACATTGCTAGACAGAAAACTCCAAAGAGAAAAAGACAGATCTCATAAAACCACAAGCTCCGAATTACTTGTATACTCTTTTTGTTTGTCTTTGTACCAGAGCCTGCTCAGCTCTGGCTTATGGCAGTGCTGGGGATTGAACCTGGGACCTTCGGTGTCTCAAGCTTAAGAGGTTCTTTGTGTAACCTCTGTTCTATTTCCCCAGCCCACCTTTATGCCTTTGACTGAAGTTCTTCCCACGAGCCATTGTCATCTTTGAACTATCTGAGTACTTTTATCATAAAATTTGATGTAGATTTTAATAGGCTGAAAATACAGTTTTAGTAAAGTTAATTTGCTTCTAAGAAGCCCTATAGTAGCTATTACAGAATTAAGGGAAAGCAGACTTTAAAAAGAAATTAAGTTGATTGATCTACCTCAGAAAATGCAAAGCTAACTGAAAATACAAAATGTCTCAATGCACAAAAATTGTTGTTATAAAAAGAAATTATTTCAGTGTATGTACATTCAGAAAGTCTTAGATAATGGTCTTAATCCATAGTAACACATTTTAAACTAGAAGATAATGCAGACAATAAGAAAGGCAAAAAAGTCAAAATTCACATAGGTCATGTCTACAAATGATAATTGCAGTATCCATGAAAAAAAATACTTACACTGTGCCCACAATAGATAATCTCACATAATTAAAAAGTAATATAAGTAAAACAAATAACACTACCATCAACCAAGTCAGTGGTTTCCATTTTAATGACACAAAGCTATGCTGTTCTTCCTGTTCCCATGTGAGTTTCTTAAAATTAATTTCAACATTTTGAAAGATTTTAATTGTTTATTAATGAGAAAGATAGGAGGAGAGAGAAAGAACCAGACATCACTCTGGTGCATGTGTTGCTGGGGACTGAACCAGGATCTCATGCTTGAGAGTCTAGTGCTTTATCCACTGTGTACCTCCAGGACTACTGCTGATCTAAGCTTTAACAGTATTTTAAATTTCATTTATTTGCACCTGGTTGAGTGCAAGGACCCAGGTTTGAGCCTTATCCACTGTACCATCTCCTGGACCACTTAAAATTAATTTTATATAAATATTTTTAAAGCATATCAAATTGTGTCATCATTCTGTTTAAAGTTCATAATGCTAGAATAAATTCATTTCCTATTTTGAACTGCATAGCCCATCGCGACCTGACTCCATCTTTCCTCATCTGCATGGACGCCATTGTCCCTCTTAGTCACTGTTCTTCTTGCCCAGTCCTGTGTTCTCTAATGTTCCAACCCTTGCTCACTTTGGGGTCTTAGCCCAGCCCCTATCCCCTGTATTTTGCTGCATAATCTATGTCTGTATCTTTATCACCCTTCAATATCAACCACTGCTGTGATATGAATATGTGCATGTATTCAGTCAGAGGAGATCAGGCCTGTTCAGGCTGGTATGGCTTTTGACACATGTATTTGATCAGTTGTAAAACTGATTAATTTCCTCTTCTGCTACAACTTGAAGGAATCATATCATGTGATCTCAGTCATAGTTGAGACAGAAGAAACACAAAATGGGGAAAAACCTGTACCCCCTATATGTGGAATATACATCACAGCAATAGGTTGATACTGAAAGGATGATCAAGATACAGACACAAAACGTACAGAAAAAATACAAGAAAGAGAGAGATTGGACTGAGAGCCCAAAGTGAATTAAATGTGAATTATATATGGCTTCTTACAGCAGATACAGGACTCTAGAAGTGGAGGAGGTGGGATGGTGGTGATTCAGTGTCCTCTGACAGAGCAAGGTGACAGGTTGTGACGTCTATTGTGAAACTATCTGAAACTACACCTCGCTAACAGTCTTACATCATCATCCCCCCCCCATGAAGTTACCTAACACATTTCTGTGAAGATAATGCATTGAGTATGTCATATCTGATACCAAGACAGTGGCCCTCAAGCCTGAATGGGTAAAATGATCATAGGTAACACACACAGATGTATTTTGCTTCAAAGACAGATTGTAAAGGGCTAGGAATGTAAAAACACCTGTATTTTAAAAGTTCAGCAAATGACCAGTCATAAAGTATGTTGTATAAGAAAGTAAACTCAAATAAAAATTATATATTCTGGGGGCTGGGTGATATACCTGGTTGAACATACATGTTACAGTGCACAAGGACTGTTCAAATCCCTGTTCCCACCTGCAGGGGGAAAGCTTTGCAAGTGGTGAAGCAGAGCTGCAGGTGTCTTTCTGTTTTCTCTTCCTCTCTACCTCACCCTTGCCTCTTGATTTCTGGCTGTCTCTATCCAATAAACAAAAATTATTAAAAAATAAAAATTATATATTCTGTAGTTTTACTAAATAGGTCAATTCATGCCAGTCAAGGAGGCTCTTTGACAGATATTTTTAGGGGTTCAATATACTTAGATTTTAGACTATAAGAGGAATGTATCATTACAAACACAAATGCCATCTGCTTATGACCTAAAAATTTAATAAGCAACTTTTTTGTAATAACTGTTAAACACAGTAAGTTAAAATAATTTATAGGATATAAACTTTTTATAATTAAAAAGCTTAGGAAAATGAACCACAAATGAAAATAAGGCAAGTTGTCAGATATGTTATTATTTCACTCTCCCTAACTAGTTCACTTCCAAAGGATTTTAATTGTATCTGAAGTCAAGTAAAAGGCCTTGCCAACAGCTGACAAGCACCCTGTTTTATACCTGTGAAAGCACACAGTCAGGGGCAGGTACATTCCCTTATGAGCTTCATCTGGACCAAATTGTCATTTAAAAGGGAGTCTCCTCACTGTGTGAGTCCATGGACCTATTACATTCAGAGCAAGTCAGAAGCCATCAGTGTTGGGTGTCAGCCACACGCTATCCTGGTGGGCAGGGCAGTTGAGGGTGGGGAACTTGTGTCACTGGTGATGTTCTTCATGGGATGGTGTTGGTCTGCTTCTAAATTCTCCTTCTAAGACCCCTTCTGTTGCATTGCTTGAGGCTGTGGTCTATTTACATAATCATTGTTTTCATTGGTTTAATCCCCACTGGTTCCCGCTTCCGCTTCCTCTTCCTACTTCCTCTTCCTGACACTTCCGCTTCAGGAGACATAAAAGACAGGGCTTTCTAATGAAGAGAGATTAGATTAGATTAGATTAGATTAGATTAGATTAGATTGTTGAACTGCATCCCAGCTCATCAATAAAGATTGAACTGCGTTGCAGCTCAGCCATGAGTCCCTGGTCGCGGTCTCTCCCACCCATGAAGCTACCCCAGCCCGGCAGGATGGAAACTGGATACATAAGATGCACATGCTTTAGGCTTTATTTATGGCATCACCTCTTCAAACCGCCCTTTTATTTTAGGGGAGTCTTCCATGTACAGAAGCCTGATGATGACAGTGCAGGGAATTACCCTATGCTTCACTCCTCTTCCAGGTCCTCCTGTTATTATCTTACATTTGCCACAGTGACTCTTACTGCTCTAATGAAAACACTATTGCCGTTTTCTTCCTAGGATTTCATCCAGTAGTTCACCTTGCAGTTTTCTTAGTTTTTGTGACTCTGATAGCTTTAAAGAACACTGGCCAGATTCTTATGCTGTGTAACGACCCTCGATTAAGTTTTGTTTCGTAGATACTTTTCTCAGGATTACACTGAGGCACCAGGTGCTCAGGGAGGAATTGCCATTCTTATGACATCATATCAAGAGTATATACTATCAGGAAGCCTGGCCATGGCACATCCAGTTAAGCTCACAGGTTAACATGTGGAAGGACCTGGTTCAAGCCCTGCTCCCACTTGCAAAGGTAAGGCTTCACAAGTAGTGGAGCAGATCTGCAAGTGTCTTTCCTTCCTCTCTCTCCTCCTCCTCTCTCTCTCCCCTCCTTCTCCTCTTTCTGTCTCTCTCCATCATCTCTTCAATTTTTCTCTATCCTATCAAGCAAAATAGACAAAAAGGGGGGGGAGTAGCCACTAGGAGTGGTGGATTCATAGTGCGCACACTCAGCCCCAGCAAAAACCAGGTGTCAAATACAAAAGGGGGGATATATACTGTCAATGCAACTATTCATATTAATCCTCATGCCCTGCCTTAGATAATTATTGTCAGATGTTTCCACTGTAAAACCAACCGTTAACTGGTTTTGATTCCTCCGCTTCCGTATGTGCTGTGTGGAGGCAGCCATTTTGCAGCCAACAAGTAATGAGTAGGGAATCTTTCTCTATCTCCTTCTGTTATTGATTGATACTATCATTTGGTTATTTAAACAGGAGTTCATAGACACTTCTATTATGCTTTGAACTGAATCCACTATTACTTTTTATGCTGTGGGATTGTTTCAGTTTGCTCATTGGAAAGCCAGCTTAGTTCTTTCCCCTTAGATATATCCTCAGATAGAAGCATTTTATTTTTCTTTGTGATTGATATTATTACATTTATTTTGGCATATATATTTTTCTTTTTTTCCTGACACTACAAAATGTAGCAGGTTCATTCTGTACATTTTCTACTCAAAATGAAACTTGGGAGTATTTCAAGGAGCAACTATTTCCTTTTATTGGAGAATGTAAGACCAGAATGTAGTTGCTAGCATGAAGAGTGTCACTAAATGCTAGTGACTCTAAGCCTATCAACATAGAGCGAGAAAGTATATTTGCCCATATATGTGCATGCACTTACAAATATTTTATATATCAACTGTCTGTGCATAAAGCTGAGTATAAACCCAGATACATGTTAGAAACTCTAAGTCATCACTATGTGTATGAATCCTCCTACCCTCCCCCCCACCACACACACACACGCACACTTCATTGGGTTGTCTCTCAATTCTGTAATGAGACATCTGGCTAACACTATATGTCATCCATTAATTTAACTGTTTTTTAAATTTATAGAACAGATAGAAATTGAGAGGGGGAAGGGAGATAGAGAGAAAGACAGACACCTGCAGACCTGCTTCACTGCTCATGAAAACTCCCCCCTGCAGGTGGGGAGTGGTGGCTTAAACCAGGGTCCTCATGATAACATCTGTACTTAACTGGGTATACCACAGTCCGGTCCTGTTAATTTAATTGTTCAAGTATGAATATAAAGCATTATCAGCCTTATTAACCAGTTATGCCATGTGAAAATGTAACCAACTCAGATATAATCACTGTACTTAGTAACTTCCAGTTACTCCATTAGGTAATGACTGTGTTACACATTTATATCATTTTGCCAGATAGCTTACCTTCTGGTATCTTTTAAACCTTTCAAATGATTTTCTCAGTTGAATTTTTAAAGATTTACTTTGTGCTGTGACACTTTATGTTTTGACAAATGCAGAACTTTATGTCGTCATCATTCCAGTAGGAATTGAACGGTTTTGCCTCCCTCCAAATTCATCTCTGTACCTGATTTCTCTCTTTGCCCCACAAACTGACACTGTTTATTGTCTCTCTTGACCTTTTCTCTACAGAATGCGATCTAATTTGAAGCATGTGTGTGCAGTTTTCTATCCTTGACTATTGTACTTAAACCCCACTTATGCCTTTGCATGGCTTGATACATCATCTGTCTGCATTTCATCCAGTGACCTACTAAAGGATGTCTTGTTGCTTCCAGTTTTGGGTGATTATGACCAGAGATACTATGAAAAATGTGTGTGGCTTTGCTTTTGTGTACAAGCATGTTTGAAAAAACAATTTTGGCAAATATCTAGGAGCTTGATTACTGCATCACATATTGAGATCTTTATCTTTGTATGAACCTACTAAACTCTCATCTGGTGAGTATATTAACTGTACTGTTCTGCATTCCTTCCTATAATGAATGAGAGTTTCCATTGCTTTATAGTCTCCTCAACATTTAGAAATGTCAACTGTTTGGGGTTCAGCCATTCTAGCACACATGGAATGGTTTCTCACTGTAGCTATAATTTAGCCTCTGAAGCAATTTAGTTTTGAGCAGCTTTTCATATATGTATTAGCGGTCACTGCATCTTCTTTGATGAGGTATTTCCCAACATGTACATCCATTATTTGCTGATTTATCCTACCTCTGTTCTGCATTCTTATGTATCATTGACATGCCCTTGACCATGCTGTGCTTTAAAAACACTTTCTCCCAATTTGTGACTACTCTATAATTCTTTTAATAGTATTTTTAGAAAAAAATATTTCAGACAAACATAGAAGATTAACAACAAATTATTTTCTTTAATGCACTTCCTTGGTGTTACATAATCAAGAAATATAGGTCACATAAAATTTCTCAGGTGTTCTCTAGAAATTTTATATTTTTTCAGTTTATGCTTCATATACACATTCATGTAACTTGCACATCAGTGAAATCATTTTTGTTTTTGTGATTTTTTCCTGAGATATGTCCTTTCATTCTAAGACATCTTTTTCCAGATGCTTCACGATTAGAGGTCATGTTGATTGATGAAGCTCTGGTGTGGCCTCACTGGATCTAGACAGATCAGTAAGCCTGGGATCACCTCTATCCAGCCTCTGCCAAAGCTCAGGCAGCTACCCCAAACCAAGCCTGACTTCGATGCTATGAGTTCCTGGAATTTCAACCTTGACTCACTTCTCATGCCTCAGGATGTAATGACCTCTGAGTCTTGGGTGAATGAGAGTTCCTCAAATCTTAAATAATAATAATACTTACTATTAAGATGACTATTAGTATTGCCACCAGGGTTATGGCAGGGGCTCCAAGCTTGCAAAATGAATCCACAGCTCCCTATATCCCCTTCATTCATTCTTCCTTCATTTCTTTTCTTTCCTTCTTTATTTCTTTCCTTCTTTTTATTTTATAGATGAGGAAGAAATTGAGAAAGGAGTGGGGGAGTGGGAGATAGAAAAGGAGAGAAAGAGAAACACCTGTGTAGTGCTCCGCCTCTCATGAAACTTCTCTGCAGGCGGGGAGTGGATACTTGAAGCTGGGACACTGCCTTTGCTAACCTGTAAGCTCAGCCCAGTGCACCACTAGGTGCCACCACCCACTCCTCACCCCGCAGCCCCCCACCCCAGTTCCTATTTTTGAGAAAAGGGCATAGGGTGAAGGTGGATTGCATGTGACTTACTTTTAAATCCTTGGGTGTCATAATGTGTGAGGCTCAATTCAGAAATGTGGCTGTATTGTGGAAGAAATGAGTAACTTAACTTGATTTTAAAAACAAAAGTAACTTTGTTCTTGTGAAAAATCTAACTTTATCAATTGAGAGCAGGAAGTCAAGTTGATAGATGGCTCTCTGGAAAACAGCCCAGGCGTCAGCAGTCCAAGCAGGTGGGCATGGCTGACATTCTAGAAACTAAATTTATTATACAGCCAATTGTAAGGCTGAAGTACTCTCCCTTGGGTTGGGATTCATTTTTTGTTGATTTAAAAACCCATTTATCTAAATTGTATTAGGTTTCCCACAAATCTGAAATGTGAACACCTGCAAGTGATATTGACATTCTAAAGCTCAGACTTCATTACAACTGGCAAGTTGTTTAGTTTATTTGAGAAATGCCCTTGATCAGATATTTCTAAGAGGAAAAAAGTATACGGTAGAGACAGTATCATGACTACTACTATCCTCTGAGCTAAGGAGCCAGGAATGTCCCTGTGTTAATAAGTCTTTATCCTGAATTATTTGTCATAAATGAAAGCTCTGATGCCATACAATGTGGGCTTGCAGCCCAACTCCAAAAATAACTAGATAGATGGCCTTGTATGAATGACTTAATCTCTCTGAACCTCAGTTTTCTTTTCTTTTTTTAAATAAATTTTAACTTTGTTTCATTTTTTATTATATTTATTTATTTATTGGACAGAGAGAGTCATAAATTCAGAGGAAGGATGAAGTAAAGAAAGAGACAGACCACTTGTGAAGCTTTCTCCCTGCAGGTGGGGACCAGGAGCTTGAACCCAGGTCTTTGCACATTGTAACATGTGCACTCAACCAGATGAACCACCACCAGGCCCCTGAACCTCAGTTTTCTAAAATGACAGTCATAGTATTTTTTAAAAAATCATTTAAATTGTTTTCTTGGAAGCAGAGATAATGGCTTCCCATAGTTGTTGGCACATAGATAACGGCCTCTTATCTCCCCATGATAGATGTCTGCAAAACACTCTCACTCCGGACTTAGGCCCGTCTCCCCTGATGAACCAGAACCCCACAATCCTCTCTACCCCCAGAGTCCTTGCTTTGGTTCCATGCACCTCCCCTGTCCAGGTTTCTCCATGTGTCTCCCTTTTTCTATCCTTGTTTCTTAAGCTTCCACACAGTGGGTGTCAATGCTGCCTGTGCTCACCAGGACATACCAAACTGCCTTGGGTGCAATGGAGTGCTGCTCCGGCCAGGGGCAAGGCTTTCACTCGATTTATTTCCATATTTGTTTTGTCCATGTACAACTTTCCCGTGGCCTCTTCTAGCAGGGAGCTTGCAATCATCTCACTGAATGCCAGGTTGTTCCTGTCCTATAGGCTGGTGGGGAAGAGTTAGTTTAATGACAACACAGTTTTCCTTGAGGTCTTTGCATTAGCATTTGGACAACCTTGTCTTGGACCTGGTCTGAGAGGAAAGGTTTATAGTTTTTTTTTTCTTTTTTTTAAAGATTTTATTTTATTTTATTATTTATGAGAAAGATAGGAGGAGAGAGAAAGAACCAGACATCACTCTGGTACATGTGCTACTGGGGATCAAACTCAGGGCCTGATGCTTAGAGTCCGAAGCTTTATCAATGTGCCAGCTCCCGGACCACAAGGTTTGTAGTTTCTTTCCGCTCAGTCTGATATTGGCTGTAGGTTTGTTGTATATAGACTTAACTACACACAAGAATTTTCCATGAGTCGCTAGTTTGCTTGGTATTTTGATCATGAAGTTGAATCTTGTCAAATCTTCCTCTGTATCTTTTAACACAATATGACTTTTTACTTTCCTCTGTTGGTGTGGTGGATCACTGTTGTGATGTAATTAACACAGAGCTGATAAATGGACTAATTTACATACGGGATGACGTCAAGCTGGCGTCGGGTTGGAACTTAAGTGGGCTGGGGAAGTGGCCTCCTCTGTTGTGGCTTCAGGCTGTGGGTTCCAGGCTGCTTGCTCCTGGTGCCCAGCTTTCCTGCTTGCTGGAGGTACCCGCCATGGCTGTCTCTCCTGGGAAACGAACGTGTAACTCAGCTAGCTGGTAAACTCTGAGACTCCTCTGCAGCCATAGTGAGTAACCTGTCTCTTTGCCGATAACTGCTTATTTGTAGTACCGGAAACCTAACATCCCGAACCACTGTACTGCCACAATAAAGCTCTGATTGCTGAGACCTGTTCCCAGCCACACTACAGCCAAGTCCTTTTCATTCTAATTATAACAGAGCATACTTATTGACTTGCATACATTAAAACCACCTTGCATCCCTGGACAACATTCCACTTGGTCATGATGTGCAATATTTTTAATGTAATGTTATATCCCATTGGCTAGAAATCTGTACTGTATTTCAATGTATCTCATCATGGAAACAAGGTTGTAGTTTCCTTTGATTGTTACATCTCTGCCCACTTTCGGTGTCACCTTTCTACCATCTTGTGGTTTCTGAATTAATTTAACTATTTCTTAGTGGTCTTCACAAAGCAGAAATAAATCTTACTTGAACATTGCTAAGGGATGATGCTCATATCAACTTTGTCGCCTCACTTGGCTTGAAGACTCAAGCAGTGGGGAGGTGGTCCAGAATACAGAGCCTATTCCTTGGGGGAATGAAGCACCATTTTCCTGGCATCCTGCTGGGCTAGCTTCATGGGCGGGAGAGAGAGACGACCAGGGACTCATGGCTGAGTGGTACACAGTTCAGTCTTTATTCATGTGGAACGCAGCACAATCTAAGCTATCTCTCATCACAGTCCTGTCCTTATATATCCTGAGGTGGAAGAGTCAGGTCTGAATGCCGGGATAGCCTGAGGGTACTTCTTCCCAAGCCGGTGCTCTCTGGGTTGGAGAGAACTCAACTGGAGCTGATCTAGGCTGCTGTGTGGGAGAGGGATCAGAAACGCGTGCTGCACCAACTTCCGCAGGAGATACACTCTGGAACTCTCGGAGCCGGAAAGCAATTTCCAAGTGTCTTTAATCAGAAGAGCAGCTGTTTTTATACTCTCCAAGTAGGGTGGAAACAGGATGTGATATAGAGAGGGTGGAGAGAAAAGTGACTGGTGAAAATCAGAGTGTGACAAGGAGGGGGCGGAACAGGCGAGAATCCTATAACTGAACCACCAATGCCCTGGAGTGCTTTATGTAAAAGTGATTTATGTAAATAGACCAAACCTTTGGATCAGTAAATCCCTATATAGGCATATGGATAAGAAGAAGCCAGGGGGAGATGGCAACTACCCAACATCTCCCCCTTTCTTTTTAACTTTTTGCCATAGTATCAGGAGTGTGGGGCACTTTGTGAGGCAGGGAGACTGATAAGAGGCACACCTTTTTTGGGGTTCTACTGTCCCTCCTTGCTCAACCTCTCCGTGGAGAGAGAGACTAACAGGATTGACACACCCCTCAGGCTCAAGCCCTTCCAAGCTCAACCATATCCTCACAATTCCCCAACATCTTCCTCTTACTTAATGGCCATATATAACTGGGTCAATGTCTGTAAAAGGCTTCATCTCTGTCAGGGGAATAGCAGTGTAGGGGTGAATGGAAACCTGTTGGGAAGAAAGCAGAATGATAGTGTGTAAGTGTCTTTAAAAAGAACTAGCACAAGACGGAGGGATAAGTAAGAGTAGCAAGAGACAGAGTGAGCCTGATGGGTGGAGGAGTGGGGGCCTGATAAGCCGAGGGGCTAGAGGGGTGATCTGGCATTGCAAAATCCCGAGTCAGCCTGCTACAGTCATTCTTCAAGAAGTCCAGGAGTATAAAAGGAGTGTCCAGCAAGTTCTATAGAAGCATCAGTCCAATGTCAACGGCCAGGAAATAAATGCCACACGTCTATCTTGATGGAGGAGGACGGCCACCGGAACTTTTCTTCTCTGTAGAGAGTGACCTGGAACCGCCAAAACATGATGGGCGAAACAGAAGCAGGAAGAGCAGACACCGATGGTTGAGAGAAAGGCAGTAGGAAAGTCTTGTCCTTCGGAGTCTGTGAATCAGGTTCTCCAGATCGTGTCAGGTCACATCATGGGTTTCTGGGGATGGCTGTAATTGTGGGTGATGTCAGAGGTCAGGGGTCCAAGATGGATTTCTGGGGATTCTATATGAGCAGATGCTTCTTTATGCGAAGGCTTGTCATAGCTGTAGTCAATTACTTATGAAAAAACTTTGTAACAAATTAGAAGTTTACTACAATTGATAACTCAATGATTATAACTGGTTTAGGTATCTTTATAATTTTGTGTAAAGGTCATCTTACGTGACCTCATGTAGCAGTCTTTATATAGCAAAGTTTTCATACCGAGTTTAAGTTACATATATTGATTCTTGACTATTTTTACATTGGGTTTTTAAGCAAACTCAGGTTACTAGAGTTAACACATTTTAGTGACAATTTTTTTTTTTGGTACATTTACAATATCAGATTGATGCCAAATTTGTTGTGGATTAATTTCCACAAGATAGCTTACAGGACATTTTTGGGGGCCCTCCAAAAATGTCCTGTATAGAGAATTTGTATTTTAACTTAGGAGATGATGAATTGTCACATTGAATATTAAGAGTTTTACCTTAAACACTCAGTTACTTAAATGAATTGATTTTACCTCTTCTCGTAAAAATGTAACTTCGAAGTTACGATTTAACTGTCAAGTTAATGTTTACCAAACTTGAAACACGCATATTAAACATATAGTTTATAACACACAGGAGGAGAAAAACTTGTAAATAAGATATATCATTTCAAATGTGAATTTAGAACTACTGTCATAGTTGAACCATCTTTACTCACACAGTTTAAGACTAAACATTTCATATTGATATCAAGACTTAAAAAGGAAATCAAAAGGGGGAATGAACAATTTTTGGACTGTTTCTGGACGTCTCCAGAAACCATGGCTGCGTCCAGCCGTTTGATATAAAGTCAGTTAACTTTCAGAGTACTCTGAGCACAATGGGTCATACAAAAATTTTGGTCACTCAACTCACTCAATTTTTTTTTTCACTCACTCACTCACAAAACACAACTGGCCAGTCATAGGCATAAGACATTCATTCGGAGGGGGGGGAGAGTTCTGTGAATCAGATTTTTTTTTTTGATTCTGCCGTGCTGTATTATGGATCCTGGGGTGCATCCTGTAGCCAGTCCTCTTGCAGCCAGTCTTCTTGCAGTGTTTCTTGTTCTTCAGGGATATCAGCACCATCATGTGGGTATTGCCGAACATGGCGGGCAGGAACCCAAACAGGCTTGGAGTAATTTTGTGGAAAAATACATGCGAAACCCCTCCCCATAGTCAACAGGGGGTCAGGCCCTTTCCAAATTTTATCAAGTGGGTCTTTCCATTTGACTTTAATAGCTGGAAGGGTGGGTGGTGTTTGCCAATGAAGAATTATAGGAGGTTGGTCGGAGTTTTTGTAAATATTAAAGAGATTTAATGTAGTTAAGGCTTTTGCCAGCTGGATATTAGGGGGGTACATTTCCCCTTTTTCTTTATTTAATTGAGCCTTAAGAGTTTGATGGGCCCTCTCAACAATGCCTTGTCCCTGTGGATTATACGGAATGCCTGTAGTATGAGTAATGTTCCAGAGGGAACAAAAATCTTTAAATTGTTTGCTGGTAAAAGCAGGTCCATTATCCGTTTTAAGTTGAAGATGTAAGCCCATTACAGCAAAACAGGAGAGCATATGGCTTATAAGCTTTTTTGAGTTTTCTCCAGTTTGAGCTGTAGCCCACATAAACTTAGAGAAGGTATCAATTGAGACGAACACATATTTTTGTTTGCCAAAGTTAGGTATGTGGGTAACATCAATTTGCCAAAGAGCGTTGGCTTTTAAACCTCGAGGATTAACCCCTAGAGTCTGAATAGCAGGTGTTTTGATTAGACCTGCACAGGAGGAACATGTAGCAAGAATACGTTTTAACTGTGGCAGAGGAATATCAGGAAATCGAGCTCGAAGACCTTTAAGATTAACATGGGTTAGGGAATGAAAGTCAGCAGGATTAGAGACAGAGGCTAGGAGAATTCCTGTGGAGGCAAGGCGGTCAGCTGCAGCATTCCCTTCGGACAGGGGACCAGGAAGAGGGCTGTGGGAACGTAGGTGCTGAACATACAGTGGATGGGTTCGAGAACAGAGCATAGAGGCAATTTGAATTAAAAGAGGAGAAAGTGGGTTGTCATCAATTCTTACATAAGATCGAGCAAGCCATGGAAGTAAGTTAACAGTATACACACTGTCAGAAAAAAGGTTGAAGGATTCTGGTACAGCTTTTAATGCAAGGAAAACAGCATAAAGTTCTTTGTACTGAGGGGAATTATCAGGAAGTTCAGTAAAGAGAGGTTTGGGGTATTGCTGGTCTGGATAATATATAAGGGCAGCAGCTCCCTTTTTTCCACCATCAGTGAACACTGTAGGAGCAGAGGGGATGGGATCTCGAGAGAAAAGTTTAGGTACTAGTAGAGGCAACAGAGGTAAAGAAGCTATCAAATTATTAGAGGGAAAATGATTATCTAATTGTCCTGGAAAACCCATTAAACTTATGGCAAAACGAGAATGGTGGCGTATGAGCCATTCTGTATCAGTGAGAGAAAAGGGAAGAATGATTGAAACTGGTTCCCTTCCTAAGACCTGAACCGATCTGTTTCTTCCTTGGCGAACCATAAATGCTAAGGCATCAATCTCGGTAAGGAGTCTTGGAGCTCCGCCTACTGGCGTATGAAGCCATTCGAGAACGCCACGTTTCTGCCACAATGCCCCCACTACCGTGGGGGTGGAGTTAAAGATTAGAAGATTTACTGGAGAGGAGGGGGAGAATCGAACGAGGTGCATGTCCTGGAGAGCCTGGTTAACTTTTTCCAGAGCCAAGGATGCTTCGGGGGTTAACATACGCTTTGAAGAGGGCTGTTTGTTTCCTTTTAACAGATCGAACAGTGGTTGCAGGCAGCTCGTAGGCAGATAAAGATACTGCCTAAGCCAATTCAAATTTCCAAGAAAACTTTGTAAAGAAGCAAGAGTGAGATTAGAAGGAAAAGTAACACAAGGTTTTAAAGGACGAATCTGCGTTAGGTAAATCTCTGAGCCTAAGAAAGATATTGGAGGGATTAGCTGTAAGGCAGGGATTAGAAAATCACGTAGGGCGGAGAGATCTGTATCTAATTCTCCCCATATTAACACGTCATCCATATAATGAAAAACCTTAAGGCCCTTATGAATATATGGAAAAAGGGCAGATTTAACAACCTCTTGACAAATAGTAGGACTATTAGCCATGCCCTGGGGCAGTACCACCCATTCAAATCTATCGGCAGGGCTGGCATTATTAATAGAAGGAACAGAGAAAGCAAAACGTTTACAATCTTGTGGGTGTAAGGGAATAGAGAAAAAACAATCCTGTATATCAATAGCTATGATTGGAATTCCTGTGGGAATTGCGGAAGCAAGAGGCAAACCCCTTTGGGGGGAGCCCCAAACCTGCATGGTTTTATTAACTGCACGGAGATCTTGGAGGAGGCGCCATTTTCCTGAGCGCTTTTTAATTACAAAGACTGGAGTATTCCATGGGCTCTGAGAATGACGAATGTGTCCCAAAGATAACTGCTCTTGGACGAGTTTTTTTAAAATTTCTAGCTTCTCCCTAGGCAAAGGCCACTGTTCCACCCAGACAGGCTCATTAGAAAGCCAATCTAAGCAGGGAGTTCTGTTACGAACAGTGGCAGTTAGTATTGGGGGTGCTGGTTGGGTCTAGCAGTCTCACAGGAGTGAGTGTGGTGTCCTGCAGAGGTGTCTGAGGATATCACTACATCTAAAGATTCCAGCAAGTCTCTTCCCAATAAATTGGTGCTTATATCAGCTATTAAAGGCTGAAAGCGTCCGGTAGTCCCTTCTGGATCTTCCCACACAAGGGAATCTCGTGTGCGGAATGCCTGAGTCAATCCTCCAACACCATGTAAGCGTGGTCCTGGGAGGAGTTCCCAACTCTGGGGAACCTCTGCTTGTCTTAATATTGTCTTATCTGCTCCCGTGTCAATCAAACACTTAAAAGGAATATTACCAATCTTTACTGTCATAGTTGGGTGACCCCTTTCTAAAACAGGGGTGGTCCATAAAATCTCAGGCTCTGAATTCGAGCTGTTCTCTTGCTCCAGCCGGTTATTTCTATGCTGGAAGTTCCCACATACCACGGGTTCCTCCTTCTGCTCACCCTCTGTTATTGTTACTTGGCGTGGTGGGTATAGCGACGGATTGGGTCCCAAGCTGGGCTTCTGTTTGTGGAAGAGGGGCACAGCACCAAGCGGGCGACCTGCTTCCTTCCCCCTTGGGGGCGGGGCTAAGGGAAGCCCCATACCTAGTTTAAATCCCTGTTTACATTTGGCAGAGGCGTGCCTTTCCTATGGAACCTTGACCAACAATCTCTCCTCCAGTGAAATCCTTTCTGGCATCTGGGACAAGGCATTCGTGGTCTCTGATTCCCTGTCTGGAGGCGGGGTTGCCCTGACTGGAGGTGGGGTTGCCCTGACTGGAGGCGGGGTCGCGGTCTATTTTCTGGACATTTGTTACGCCAATGCCCTTGGCGACCGCACTGAAAGCAAGCTCCTTTTTGCTTATGTAAGGTAGCTGCATAGGCCTGTAACATAGGTCCTTGAAAAGAGCTTGATCTGAGATCCTGTGTAGCTAGAATCCAAGTATCTGGGTGTTCATTTTTAAGAGTGATACAGGCCTGTCGAAAATGCGGAAGCATTCCATCCCAGACTATGGATCGCAGTAGGAGAAAACGAGCGTCAGGATTATAAATCTTCCTTTCCAAACTCGACTGGACCCTGGCAATGAATTTAGCGAGGGATTCATCAGGTTCTTGTTGCAGGGAGAGAATGGGGGCTGAGGCTGCTCCCATGGGTGGTGTTAATCGCTCCCATGCTTTTAATGCACACAGGCGTACTTGATCAAAATACCCCGCTGGAAACTTGGCTTCCGCCTGTTGAATCCCTGTTTCTAATTGGCCTGTTCCAAACAATGCATCAAAATTACCCTCTGGCTGATTTTGAATATTTTTCCGCGATTGTTGTAAACATTCATCGCGAAAGAATGCCTCCCATTGCAGGAAGAGGGGGCCTGGGAGCGTAGCACGAGTCACATCTCTCCAATCTTTAGGGGTATTAAGGTTCTGAAGCAGGCCTTGTAAAATGGACCTGGTCCATGGGGCATGAACACCGTCATCTTTGATAGCCTAGCGTAGTTCCTTCAGGTCTGTGGCGGAATATGGATACCAGGCCTGAGGTTTTTGTCTATTGGGGGCAACATTGACCGGAAATGTGTGGACTTCCTCTGATAAGTGTGTAGCGGTAGGAGGAGTCACTGAAGTGGAAGCTTCTGGACAAGTGGCCGAAGAAGTGGTTTTGGAGGCTACAGGAGAATTCGGACATGTGTCTATCAAAACAGGGTGGGGTGAAGAAGCAGCCGTGGAGGCAGCAGGAGGTTCCGGACACGTTTCTGCCAAAATGGGGGTGGCCGAAGAAGTGGCTGTGGAGTCCAAAGGAGAATTTGGACACATGTCTGCCAAAATAGGGGCCTCAGGGCAAGATGCCAAAATAGGGGCCTCAGGGCAAGATGCAGAGGAATTAGGGTGGGTCAAGATCACGACAGGCCTTTGCTTCTTCTTGTTTTTAAGGTGCTGGTTAAGTTCTATGATTACTTCCTTTATCTCTTGGATCTCAGCCTCTAGTTTCTTAAGCCTTTTGAGAGGTTGCCCTATATATCCCTTAAAAGCTGCTATGATGATCAACAGGATATAAGGTGAAGCCCCGAGAAAAATGTCCCAGATATATAAAAATTGTATACTGGAAAAAGAATGCAGGATTTGGAAAAGATTTTCCATGGTGGAAAGATCTCCGGAAAACAATAAAAAAGAAAAAAAAATCACAGTGCCTTAACACAATATTGCAGATACCCAAAAGGTGTGTACTTATCTAAAATGTCTTCTTGTAAATCTGCTGCTTACGGGTCCCTGTTCTGGGCGCCAGATGCCGGGATAGCCTGAGGGTACTTCTTCCCAAGCCGGTGCTCTCTGGGTTGGAGAGAACTCAACTGGAGCTGATCTAGGCTGCTGTGTGGGAGAGGGATCAGGAACGCGTGCTGCACCAACTTCCGCAGGAGATACACTCTGGAACTCTCGGAGCCGGAAAGCAATTTCCAAGTGTCTTTAATCAGAAGAGCAGCTGTTTTTATACTCTCCAAGTAGGGTGGAAACAGGATGTGATATAGAGAGGGTGGAGAGAAAAGTGACTGGTGAAAATCAGAGTGTGACAAGGAGGGGGCGGAACAGGCGAGAATCCTATAACTGAACCACCAATGCCCTGGAGTGCTTTATGTAAAAGTGATTTATGTAAATAGACCAAACCTTTGGATCAGTAAATCCCTATATAGGCATATGGATAAGAAGAAGCCAGGGGGAGATGGCAACTACCCAACATCTGAAGAGGATGTATGTAAGATAGGGGGTGGGGAGAAGGAAAAAGCGTGGGAAACAGTGAGGATTAAACCAATGCCCTGGAGGCAGGGTCGTGCTTAGTTAATAGTGGTGATGTAAACAGAATAGTGTTAAGCAGGGGGGATTAAACCAATGAAACAGAAGAGGTCTTAGAAGCAGAATTTAGAAGCAGACCAACAGCATCCCATAAGAACACAACACAGTTATGCAAAATACATTCATGGTTGAGGTTCCAAAGTACCAAGTTCAATCCCAGGCAACACCATAAATCAGAGTTCTGGTAAAAACAAAACAAACTAAATGCTACCTTTATAAATGGGGAAAAATAGAAGTATAAAAAGATTGCTGAAATTTTAACTGTAGATAAATCTCTACATGTAATGGCTTGCTATATCCAGTGAGAGATTAATTTTGCCATTTTTTGGATTGTGTTGAACTGAGAGTGTTTGGACTAAGATATGCAGACCAAACACCAAATCCACCAAACCCACGACCCCCAGCAGTCTCTTTTTCCTTCTTTCCCCCCTTTTTTTTGTTTTGTTGATAGAGACAGAGAGAAATTGAAAAAGATGAAAGAGAGAAAGAGAGAGAGACTTGCAGCAGCACTGCTTCACTGCTTATGAAACTTCCCTCCTGGAGTTGAAAACCAGGGGTTTTAACCTGGGTCCTTGAGTGTGTGCTAATATGCTATAACAGGAGTGCCACTGCCCCCCCCCTGAAGTCAAGATAACTTTGATACATTTTTTCTTATTTTTTTACAGCCATTCAGAAGATTAGATAAACCATAGTATTATTGGTTAAATCTGTGATATTTTTGTTTCCCCCCCCCAAAATAAATATATATCCTTGAATTCCCTGAAATCTTTATCCTATTTTGAACTCATTGAGGAGATGGAGGCCAGGAGAGGAGAAATTTTGCATTGACCCACAAGCATATCAGCCTCAAATGTTACTGGCTATTTTAGCACCTTTACTGTTTCAGTGGATTCATGATGCTTTTGCCCTCTTTTGAATTGTGTGTCATCTATTGCCCTCCCTCTGTTTACAGACAGTGCTCCTGGAATCACTTCCTCTCTCGCCATCAGTGTTTTTCCTGTTTGCTAAACACTTGTCATGTACACAGAAGCATGCCTGTATCCCCGCCCCCATTACTGATCAATAGTCCTGCTCTCCATTGACCTCAGCTCCCACCAGGTAGCCTTCTGCCCCATTCAAGGCCAGCCATTTCAGAAGAGCTGCTGACAGTCTCTTTGTGCTCACTGTTACTCTCGTTTCACTGAGGACTCCACCTGCAAGTCCTGCAGGTTTGTCCTGGATTATATAATCTAAAAGAACAACCCTCTTCCCACTGTCCTCTACACTATGTTTTTTTTTTAATTTTTTATTTAAGAAAGGATTAATGAACAAAAACATAAGGTAGGAGGGGTACAACTCCACACAATTCCCACCACCCAATCTCCATAACCCACCCCCTCCCATGATAGCTTTCCCATTCTCTAGCCCTCTGGGAGCATGGACCCAGGGTCGTTGAGGGCTGCAGAAGGTAGAAGGTCTGGCTTCTGTAATTGCTTCCCTGCTGAACATGGGCATTGACTGGTTGGTCCATACTCCCAGTCTGTCTCTCTCTTTCCCTAGTAGGGTGGGTCTCTGGGGAAGCTGAGCTCCAGGACACATTGGTGGGGTCTTCAGTCCAGGGAAGCCTGGCCAGCATCCTGGTGGCATCTGGAACATGGTGATTGAAAAGAGAGTTAACATACGAAGCCAAACAATTTGTTGAGCAGTCATGGATCCCAAGCTTGGAATAGTGGAGAGGAAGTGTTAGGGAGGTACTCACTGCAAACTCTAGTGTAGTCCTGCTTTCAGGTATATATTTTGCAGTAGTTTATGGATATGTGTGCACATAAGCTCTCTCTCACAGAAACTGGTGTATATCTAGGTTATGGGACTTTGTTAGAAAGTGAACCACCTGAGATGAAATTAGAGTGTACTATAAAAGGAAAGGTCTCACCCGAGTAATGAAGCTGAAGGGTTGTCATTCCACACGTGAAGTCTCTGGACACAGTCTGAGGTGAAGCATGTTGAGGTGGCAATCGTTGTGTTGGTTAGGTTGTGATCGGCGGATGCAATATTATTTGGTTTGGATTGGGAGAGGCATACGGGAAAGTGGGCCCTATCCAAGGGTTCCAGGACTGGGGGAAGTAGGGGATCTATAGTGGAGATGTGAGGTTCCTGCTGTCTTAGGGTTCAAAGAGACAATCGATAGTTAATGTTATCATCATATTATTTGTTAATTGGGTTAACTTTGAAAAGTCCTTTTGTTATGGTTTGCTGTACAGTATCCAGTATCTTGTATATAGCTGTGCTATTGGATGCTTCTAATCTACTTAGTCTAGGCTTTTGAGAGAGTCAGCATATCAAATACACAGCCTATATATTAAAAGGATTCGGTTTGTGTTTTGAGAAACTTTGAGACATACAATTGATTTTCCCCCTCTCGTATTAATTAACTACTGATTTATATGTCTACATTTTGCTAGGAGTGTACATAAACACCATTCCCACCACCAAAGGACTGTGACCCATCCCTCCCGCCCACTCCCACCCCCCCAATGTCCCAGGAAGCTGCATGTCTTCCCCTCACCACTGGGTTTTTACTTTGGTGCCCTACTTACAATTTGATCAGGTCCTGCTTTTAGTTTCCCTTTCAGATCTTCTTAGTCAACTTCTGTTGATGAGTGGGATCATCCCATACTCATCTTTAAATTTCTGACTTAGTTCACTTAACATAATTCCTTCTAGACTAAAGCAGAAACAAACCAATGGGACTACATCACATTGAAAAGCTTCTGCACATCCAAAGAAACTATTAAACAAACAGAGAGACCCCTCACAGAATGGGAGAAGATCTTCGCATGCCATACATCAGATAAGAAACTAATCACCAAAATATATAAAGAGCTCAGCAAACTTAGCCGCAAAAAAGCAAATGACCCCATCCAAAATGGGCAGAGGATATGAACAAAACATTAACCTCAGAGGAGATCCAAAAGGCTAACAAACATATGAAAAACTGCTCTAGGTCACTGATTGTCAGAGAAATGCAAATTAAGACAACACTAAGATACCTCCTCACTCCTGTAAGAATGGCATACATCAAAAAGGACAGCAGCAACAAATGCTGGAGAGGCTGTGGGGACAGAGGAACCCTTTTACATTGCTGGTGGGAATGTAAATTGGTACAGCCTCTGTGGAGAGCAGTCTGGAAAACTCTCAGAAGGCTAGACATGGACCTTCCATATGATCCAGTAATTCCTCTCCTGGGGTTATACCCCAAGGACTTCATAACACCCAACCAAAAAGAGGTGTGTACTCCTATGTTCATAGCAGCACAATTCATAATAGCTAAAACCTGGAAGCAACCCAGGTGCCCAACAACAGATGAGTGGCTGAGAAAGCTGTGGTATATACACACAATGGAATACTATGCAGCTATCAAGAACAATGAACCCACCTTCTCTACACTACGTTTATGGAGACTCCTCAATGAAAGAGGATTTAGAGAGCTTTCATTCCCCTGGGACATCAGTCCAGGCCTGGAGTCCTCCTCACTCACTGCTGAGTCACAGTGCAGACTGGGCTCTAGGGGTTAGCAAGCCTGTAGAGTAGCAAGTCAGGAACAAGGAAAAGAAGTAAGTGTCATTATTGTTTTGAGTTCCAGAAAGGTAGTTTTCCATAAAAAAGTTTATATCTTGATGTAGGTTTTCCTGTGATAGGATAGACTTGTCCCTGCTGTAACACATTCATTGTTAGCTCTTTTTATATACTTTTCATAACATTATAACATTTCTGAAGGGCTCATCTTTTTACCTCTGGGGAATAAGATTTGTTTTGGTCTCATCACCTCTGACCAATGATTCACTTACAATAACCCTTTACTTAGCTCAAACTACCAGCAATGTTTATTCTGGCTTTGTTTAAGCAATTTCCATACATCTATCCTTTTCCACTTTGACTTCATTGAGAGAAAAATAATTGACTAGGACATCAGTCTCATTAGCTTTGATTTTTCTCAGATGGTTAAAACATTTTTTTAAAAAAATCATAGCTTTTTAATATCTTTTCTCAGCTAACTATCACTTAACGCTCACCCAACTTTCTCCTAAAATGTGCCTTTTTTTTTTACTCTTTTAGAGATTTTCCCTTTCTTCCTTTTCCCATCCCTACAGTCCCCACCCCTCCCCATCTTCATATTCCCCATCCCTACACTCCCCATCTCTCCCCAGCTTCATATCCCACCCTACACTCCCCATCTCTCCCCAGCTTCATATCCCCACCCTACACTCCCCATCTCTCCCCAGCTTCATATCCCACCCTACACTCCCCATCTCTCCCCAGCTTCATATCCCACCCTACACTCCCCATCTCTCCCCAGCTTCATATCCCACCTCTACACTCCCCATATCTCCCCAGCTTCATATCCCCACCTCTACACTCCCCATCTCTCCCCAGCTTCATATCCCACCCTACACTCCCCATCTCTCCCCAGCTTCATATCCCACCCTACACTCCCCATCTCTCCCCAGCTTCATATCCCACCCTACACTCACCATCTCTCCCCAGCTGCATATCCCACCTCTACACTCCCCATCTCTCCCCAGCTTCATATCCCACCCTACACTCCCCATCTCCCCCCAGCTTCATATCCCACCCTACACTCCCCATCTCCCCCCAGCTTCATATCCCCACCCTACACTCCCCATCTCTCCCCAGCTTCATATCCCACCCTACACTCCCCATCTCTCCCAAGCTTCATATCCCACCCTACACTTCCCATCTCTCCCCAGCTTCATATCCCACCCTACACTTCCCATCTCCCCCCAGCTTCATATCCCACCCTACACTCCCCATCTCTCCCAAGCTTCATATCCCACCCTACACTTCCCATCTCCCCCCAGCTTCATATCCCACCTCTACACTCCCCATCTCTCCCCAGCTTCATATCCCACCCTACACTTCCCATCTCCCCCCAGCTTCATATCCCACCCTACACTCCCCATCTCTCCCCAGCTTCATATCCCACCCTACAATCCCCATCTCTCCCAAGCTTCATATACCACCCTACACTCCCCATCTCTCCCCAGCTTCATATCCCACCCTACACTCCCCATCTCTCCCCAGCTTCATATCCCACCTCTACACTTCCCATCTCTCCCCAGCTTCATATCCCACCTCTACACTCCCCATCTCTCCCCAGCTTCATATCCCACCTCTACACTCCCCATCTCTCCCCAGCTTCATATCCCACCCTACAATCCCCATCTCTCCCCAGCTTCATATCCCACCCTACACTCCCCATCTCTCCCCAGCTTCATATCCCACCCTACACTCCCCATCTCTCCCCAGCTTCATATCCCACCCTACACTCCCCATCTCTCCCCAGCTTCATATCCCACCCTACACTCCCCATCTCTCCCCAGCTTCATATCCCCACCCTACACTCCCCATCTCTCCCCAGCTTCATATCCCACCCTACACTTCCCATCTCCCCCCAGCTTCATATCCCACTCTACACTCCCCATCTCTCCCCAGCTTCATATCCCACCCTACACTCCCCATCTCTCCCCAGCTTCATATCCCACCTCTACACTCCCCATCTCTCCCCAGCTTCATATCCCCACCCTACACTCCCCATCTCTCCCCAGCTTCATATCCCACCCTACACTCCCCATCTCTCCCCAGCTTCATATCCCACCCTACACTCCCCATCTCTCCCCAGCTTCATATCCCACCCTACACTCCCCATCTCTCCCCAGCTTCATATCCCACCCTACACTCCCCATCTCTCCCCAGCTTCATATCCCCACCCTACACTCCCCATCTCTCCCCAGTTTCATATCCCACCTCTACACTCCCCATATCTCCCCAGCTTCATATCCCCACCCTACACTCCCCATCTCTCCCCAGCTTCATATCCCACCCTACACTCACCATCTGTCCCCAGCTTCATATCCCCACCCTAAACTCCCCATCTCTCCCCAGCTTCATATCCCACCCTACACTCCCCATCTCTCCCCAGCTTCATATCCCACCCTACACTCCCCATCTCTCCCCAGCTTCATATCCCACCCTACACTCCCCATCTCTCCCCAGCTTCATATCCCCACCCTACACTCCCCATCTCTCCCCAGCTTCATATCCCACCTCTACACTCCCCATCTTGTACACAAATAGTTTTGGTAACTTTGTCACTCTTCTTATTTTAATTTTATCATATTAATGTTCATAAACTAGTCATTTTGTAGGTCTTTTCCTGCTGTTTCCTCCAGATTACTTTAGTTCAGTATCTGTGCTCATCTTTGGCCTCTTTTTTTCATATGGAATACACTCCTTAGATGCTAAACTAGCCCTGGATACCCACTTTTATTTTAGAACAAGCTGCCAAAAACTCAGAGGAGACTGTGAGTAGGCCCACTGAGCTTAGCACAGAATGGCCACCTGAAACATTCGTTGAGAAATTCCCTATAATCATCATTAGCTCTTATCTCTCAATCCGGACTAGTAGGAGATATTTTTACTTTTTCAAAAAAATTGATAATGGTTTAATAATGATTAATAAGACTGTAAGATAACAGGGGTACATTTCCATACAGTTCCTACCACCAGAGTTCTGTGTCCCACCCCCTCCATTGGAAACTTCTCTATTCTTTATCCCTCTGGGAGTCTGGACCAAAATTCTTTATGGGGAGCAGAAGGTGGGAGCTCTGGTTTCTTTCATTGCTTCTCCACTGGACATGGGTGTTGGCAGGTGGATCCACACCCCCAGCCTGTGTCTGTCTGTCCCTAGTGGGGCAGGGTTCTGGGGAGGGGAGGTTCCAGGACACATGGGTGAGGTCCTCAGCCCAGGGCATCATGGTAGTGTCAGCAACTTGGTGGCTGCAAGGCAGCAAGATATAAAGCAGGACAAATTGTTTAATTAACAGGAACCCAAAGGTAGGAATAGAGCAGATGAAATTAGGGGTCTTTGTGTGACTAGCTGGAGGAGCCTTTTTTTTGTCTCTAGTTTGGTATTGGTATTCTAGGGATAAAGAGGAGGGAAGTTAAAGGACTCAGCAATCAATATAACACATTTACTTATTCCCTCTTTATTGGTAAGAAAAAGAAAAAGGGGCAGGGGAGATAGTATAATGGTTATACAAACAGACTCTGTCTCATGCCTGAAGCTCGAAAAGTTCCAGGTTCAATCCCCCACACCTGAAGCCAGAGCTGAGCAATGCTCTAGTGTTTTTTTTTCTCTCTCGCTCCCTCTCTCTCAAAAATAAAATAAATAAAATATTAAAGAATAAAGAAAGAAAGGAAGAAAAGAAAAATAACGTATAAAAGGTTCTCAAAATTTGAGTGGGGAAAGAGTCACTTCCCAACTCCTATGGTGACTAATGTGCTCAGCCTAATGGATTCGGGCTTTGGCTTCAAGCTCTTGCCAGTTGGACGTTGCCTTCAGTCCTCTGCCACCAGGAGACCTTCCAAGTAAGACTGCTATTTCCTGAAGTAATGAGGACCTTCCTGCAAAAGCAAATATCAGAACCCTATGTGCTGTAGTCACCAGATACAGTATTCTCTTGGTGAGAATCAAGGCACTGGCCCTACCAAGTCTCAAGAAGTATATACATAATTTTGAGTATCAGGAAATTGGAATAACTGGGATGTTTTAGAGTATATCAGTTACAAGAAAAAAACCTGGGAGATTGAGTCATTTTTAAGAAATGGGCAATGGGGTGAATCTGGTAAAGTGCATGTTATGTGTTACCATACACAAGGACCTTGGTTCAAGCCTGTAGTCCTCATCTTTAACAGGAAAGCTTAAGAGCTGAGAAGCATTGCTGCAGGTTTCTGTTTCTCTCTCCCTATTTCATCCTTCTCTGCTGATTTCTCTGTTTCTATCTAAATAAATAAATAAATAGTATTAAAAAACATGAAGACGTAGGAGAGGGACTTCTTGTCAGGGAGATAAAGAGAGAAGTCTAGAAGTAACATTATTTGTATTGCTATTACCCAGGGAAGCAGGTTACGTCTCATTGATTATATCCCTTCTTGAAACTGATCCAAGCTAAGGTAAGGCTAGTTGGAAAATGAAAACTAATAGTCAAAGAAAAAGTAAAACTAACCTTGCTACTTTCTCCCCAGTTCAATAGAAAGTAGTTTGGCTGCCAGGAAAAACCTTCTTTGCAGCGGTAGTGCCCTTTCTGTATGTCACAGTACATTTACAGGAGCCGAGGGTCAAGCTGCCGTAAGTTTAAATTCTGGTCTTGTCACATGTTAGTTTCACCATCCATAGATGGGTTACTATGCCTCATTTACTACGATCATAAAGAAAAAGACCTCTAGGAAGTAAGTGCTAAAATTGTTTGTGTTTTTCGGTTGAGGAAATTAAACATAGAACTAAAGATAGCTCCAGTGGCCAATCCTATAAGCATACACTTTGAAGGCTAAGTTGAAAAAGCAGAGTCAGTATACACTAAAAAAATTAAACATGAATATACACATGGGAATAAAAATATGTGTAGGTGCTATTTCTATACTTTTTGGGTAAATAGTCAGAAGGGTAATGACTGGACCAAACTGAATTTCTATGTTTACCTTTGTGAAGAATCTTCATGCTGCTTTCTGGAATGCTTGTGCCAGATCATGTGTCCAGCAAGAGGAACAAGTTCTCCCTCTTTCCACCCCTCCCTTCTCCATCCCTCTCTGAGTATCTGTATCTCTCCCTCATTGTATCTGTATCTCTCCCTCTCTATGTATCTGTTGTCTCTCCATAGCCCTCCCTCTCCCCATATCTCTCCCTCTCTCTATAGCCCTCCCTCTCCCTATATCTCTCCCTCTCTCCTTAGCCCTCCCTCTCCCCACATCTCTCCCTCTCTCCTTAGCCCTCCCTCTCCCCACATCTCTCCCTCTCTCCTTAGCCCTCCCTCTCCCCATATCTCTCCCTCTCTCTATAGCCCTCCCTCTCCCCATATCTCTCCCTCTCTCCTTAGCCCTCACTCTCCCCACATCTCTCCCTCTCTCCTTAACCCTCCCTCTCCCTATATCTCTCCCTCTCTCCTTAGCCCTCCCTCTCCCCACATCTCTTCCTCTCTCCTTAGCCCTCCCTCTCCCTATATCTCTCCCTCTCTCTATAGCCCTCCCTCTCCCTATATCTCTCCCTCTCTTCTTAGCCCTCCGTCTCCCCACATCTCTCCCTCTCTCCTTAGCCCTCCCTCTCCCCACATCTCTCCCTCTCTCCTTAGCCCTCCCTCTCCCCACATCTCTCCCTCTCTCCTTAGCCCTCCCTCTCCCCATATCTCTCCCTCTCTCCTTAGCCCTCACTCTCCCCACATCTCTCCCTCTCTCCTTAACCCTCCCTCTCCCCACATCTCTCCCTCTCTCCTTAGCCCTCCCTCTCCCCACATCTCTCCCTCTCTCCTTAGCCCTCCCTCTCCCCATATCTCTCCCTCTCTCCATAGCCCTCCCTCTCCCCACATCTCTCCCTCTCTCCTTAGCCCTCCCTCTCCCCATATCTCTCCCTCTCTCCTTAGCCCTCCCTCTCCCTATATCTCTCCCTCTCTCCTTAGCCCTCCCTCTCCCCACATCTCTCCCTCTCTCCTTAGCCCTCCCTCTCCCCACATCTCTCCCTCTCTCCTTAGCCCTCCCTCTCCCCATATCTCTCCCTCTCTCTATAGCCCTCCCTCTCCCCATATCTCTCCCTCTCTCCTTAGCCCTCCCTCTCCCTATATCTCTCCCTCTCTCCTTAGCCCTCCCTCTCCCCACATCTCTCCCTCTCTCCTTAGCCCTCCCTCTCCCCACATCTCTCCCTCTCTCCTTAGCCCTCCCTCTCCCCATATCTCTCCCTCTCTCTATAGCCCTCCCTCTCCCCATATCTCTCCCTCTCTCCTTAGCCCTCCCTCTCCCTATATCTCTCCCTCTCTCCTTAGCCCTCCCTCTCCCCACATCTCTCCCTCTCTCCTTAGCCCTCCCTCTCCCCACATCTCTCCCCCTCTCCTTAGCCCTCCCTCTCCCCACATCTCTCCCTCTCTCCATAGCCCTCCCTCTCCCTATATCTCTCCCTCTCTCCTTAGCCCTCCCTCTCCCCATATCTCTCCCTCTCTACTTAGCCCTCCCTCTCCCCACATCTCTCCCTCTTTCCTTAGCCCTCCCTCTCCCCATATCTTTCCCTCTCTCCATAGCCCTCCCTCTCCCCACATCTCTCCCTCTCTCCTTAGCCCTCCCTCTCCCCATATCTCTCCCTCTCTCCATAGCCCTCCCTCTCCCTATATCTCTCCCTCTCTCCTTAGCCCTCCCTCTCCCCACATCTCTCCCTCTCTCCTTAGCCCTCCCTCTCCCCACATCTCTCCCTCTCTCCTTAGCCCTCCCTCTCCCCATATCTCTCCCCCTCTCCTTAGCCCTCCCTCTCCCCACATCTCTCCCTCTCTCCTTAGCCCTCCCTCTCCCTATATCTCTCCCTCTCTCCTTAGCCCTCCCTCTCCCCATATCTCTCCCTCTCTACTTAGCCCTCCCTCTCCCCACATCTCTCCCTCTATCCTTAGCCCTCCCTCTCCCCACATCTCTCCCTCTCTCCTTAGCCCTCCCTCTCCCCATATCTCTCCCTCTCTCCATAGCCCTCCCTCTCCCCACATCTCTCCCTCTCTCCTTAGCCCTCCCTCTCCCCATATCTCTCCCTCTCTCCTTAGCCCTCCCTCTCCCCACATCTCTCCCTCTCTCCTTAGCCCTCCCTCTCCCCACATCTCTCCCTCTCTCCTTAACCCTCCCTCTCCCCACATCTCTCCCTCTCTCCTTAGCCCTCCCTCTCCCCACATCTCTCCCTCTCTCCTTATCATCCTCTCCCCACATCCTCTGTCTTGCTATGTCCGGCTTTTGTGTGACACCTTTTTCCACTGGTGTGAGGTCATGGCTCACTGTTGTGTTTCTCTAGTGATAAGAGAGGATAAACACATTCTCATGTACCTGTGGGCTAGTTTGTATGTCTTCTTTAGAGAATTGTCAATTCCAGTAGTTTGCTGAGATTATAATAGTGATTGGTGTTTGCATTGTAGAATCCTAATTAATTTTTTAGTTGTTATTATTTTAGATAAATAGTTCTTTTATTTTTATTGAGAAGATGCTCTTTTATAAGATTTCTTTTTTGTCTGTTTGTTTTCCATAGAGCTACAGTTTTGCAATTGCTCTGCCTATAAAAATCTAATCAAGTTGTCATCCAGTGGTCAGCCACCAGGTAGAAAACACACTTTATTTATTTACTTTAAAGTTTTTTATTACCTTTATTTATTGGATGGAGAAAGCCAGATATTGAGAGGGAAGGGGGAAAGAGACAGAGAGACATCTGCTTCACTGCTTCTTCACTCATGAAGCTTTTCCCCTGCAGGTGGGACCAGGGGCTTGAAACTGGGTCCTTGTCCTTGCACACTGTAACATGTGCAGTTAACTAGCTATTAGTTAAGGTCTGAAAACACACTTTACTATGCTCAAGGACCCAGGTTCAAGTCCTCAGTGAACTTCCATGAATTGTGGGATGGTGCTAAAAGTATGCAGGTCTCTCCTCTCTCCCCCTTGCTCCTTTTGAATCTTTCTTTCTTTTAGATTTCTAATAATAATAGGAGAGCGAGAGAAGGGAAATGGTCACTGGGGACTCTCTGTCTTGCAGGATGTTGCAGCAATAACACTGGTGAAAAAATATCTTGTTAAAAGAAAGATCATTTGTGACACTAAATATTTTTCCTCTTTTAATAGAAGATAGGGGAAAAGAAAAAGACAGAAAGGAAGCAATGAAGAGAAAGAAAAAAGAAAAAGATAAAAGAGATATTATTGATTTTTTTTTTTACTTTAAAAGGTACATTTAAGCTAACTTACTTCCAAGATGCCTAATTGCTTTTTTTTTTTTTATTTCACCAAAAGTACAACTATGAAACAGGTGAGTCACTTGCAGGTAATAAGGTTAAATAAGTTTTTCAAGCTCATTATTGAACATATTTCATTTCTTAGAACATAGTAATTTCCATTAAGAAGACATGATGCTTCTGACTGATGAAAAACATATTTATTTTGGTTTTTTGTTTCTTTTTAAAATTTTATTAGTGATCTTATATTGACTTACAAAATTATATGTCAACAGGGATATAATTCCACAGTGTTCCCTCCACTAGAGTTCTGAATCCCTGATCCCTCCACTGCAAACTGCCACGGTTCTCCCAAGGTTGCCGACATGGGTTAAGTACTGTCTCTACAACTCTCGGTCCACATTGGCACATAAGTGCCCCCTTTTCTTCCCAGCCCAGTCCTCCTTTCTCCTCCAGGCCACTCACGACCCTATTGCTGCATCCAGATGTCCCTCCCTTTCTCCTCCTCTCACTCTGGGTCCTGATGGAGCTGGAGTTCAGAGCCCTCTTATCCTCTTGTTCGAATCACTTCTCTCCCACTGGGAACGTGGATCAAGATTGTTTGGGGGCTAAAGAAGGTGGGAGGTCTGGCATCTGTAACTGTTCCTCCACTGGACATGGGTGTTGGCTGGTGGACCCATACTCCCTGTGTCTGACTTTCCCTAGTGGGGCAGGGCTCTAGGGAGGAGGGGCTCCAGGACTCATTGTGAAGGCATCTGCCAGGGAAGTCAGGATGGCGTCCTGGTAGCATCTGTAACTTGGTGTCTGGAAGGTGATAGGACATAAAGTAAGAAAAAAATGGTTAATGAACAGGAATTAGAAAGTAGGAACAGAGCAGACGAGATTAGGGAGCTTAGGGTGGGTGGAAGAAAGCTCAGAAATCCATTTTAGGCATATTTCTATGGAAGATTTTACTTGAGATTAATAGCTAGGATGGAGTTGGATAAAAAGGAATGGGAAAGCTATCATGGGAGGGGGTGGGTTATGGAGATTGGGTAGTGGGAATTGTGTGGAGTTGTACCCCTCCTACCTTATGTTTTTGTTCATTAATCCTTTCTTAAATAAAAAATTTAAAAAAATATATTGTCTGGGAAAATAGTGTCAGAGTAGGAAAAAGATCTAGAAGGTTGGGTTAGGACAGAGTAGCTCCCATTCTTGAAAAAAATCTGTGGACACATAAATTACTTACCTTTGTCCGCGTGTCAGGGCCCACATACATACTTATGTTGAGCACCACAGCCTGTGTGACCTCTGAGCCCATTGGCCTGAGTTCGCAGCTCATGGTCACAGCTGGGGACAGTGCGGGCTGCACACATTTCTGGGTCAGTCTTCCTTGAGTGGCAGGGCAGGATACCCCACGGCCTTTGGAGACCGGGCAGTCCTTGCCGTCGCTGTTTTATGGTGAGGGCAAGTCCTGGGAGGGCCCACAAGAGGACTTGTGATGACAAAACATATATATGTCTCTTGTGCTCTTGGAAATCTTTACATAACAAATAAAGAAATATTTAATCTTATGTTTTGGAATAATGTCTACAGAAGTTAAAAATTTGAAAATATTGGTATGCTTAAGCATATCATTGAAGAAAAACAATATTTTCTCAGCTTCCTTAAAAGTATATGTCGCGGGGCGAGTGGTGGCTCACCTGGTTAAGTGCACATGTTACAGTGCTCAAGGGCCCAGGTTCGAGCCCCCAGTCCCCACCTGCAGAGGGAAAGCTTTGCAAGTGGTGAAGCAGTGCTGCAGGTATCTCTCTGTCTCTCTCCCTCTCTGTCTCCCCTACCCTCTAGATTTCTGGCTATCTCTATGCAATAAATAAAGACTTAAATTTTTTTTAAAAGTATATGTCATGATGCTGAACAATAAAAGAGCAGTTGTCAGTTAGTAAAAGATACCTTAATGTTAAAAACCTAAATCATTTAAGTAGTAATAAAAAGATGATTGAGTTAATAGACATGACATTAGAATCATATCTGCAAAAAGTCAGATATTGTTTGATTGAAAAAACAATGATTTTATAAAAGGAGTACTTACAAGAAAAAAATTAAGAAGTAATACATGGAAAAAATTCCTTTTCTAGATTATAGAAATATTGACTAGTGGAATATACCCAGAAGATGGTGTTAAAAGTTAAGAGGTTTTGTGAGCAAATGAAAGGAACCTGAACTTCTCTCAAAACTGCCAGGTCCTATATAATACCTCAATTATCCTTAGGATATTTAATGTTTTTCATCATAGATAACAACATAACTGTAAAAAAAAAATCCTGCTACTACTAAGAACAAATTTTTTTACAAATGTCACACTGAAGTGTCTGAAACATTTTTTCAGCTTGATTACATAGTACTAAGTGGAGAAAACCCACCACTTAGTGGAGAAAACTCTCACCAGCACAGATAAAAGTTGCCACCAGCAATTCCGCCTGCCTCCGGGTTTCAGTTACATTTAGGGAAACACTTGACTCCCAACAAAACACACAAAATACCTCCAGTGATAGCAGCTTCACTTGAAAGTCAGCACCCTGTGGGTATTTGACCTATGAACAAGACTCTTACTGCTTTTCTTCAAAAGGTATGTACCATTGCTCCTTAGTACATTGTTAACCTTAATTAAAGCGAAGTCAGATCATTTCTGTACTCAAATTATACCCGTTTATAAAAAATTCAATCTGTAATCAAAGTCTTATGTATTAGGTTGATAAATTTTCAGAAACAGATCAATTTGTTAGGGGGATTGTGACTTACACTACAGCTTGAAGTATGGGGCCAGGCAGTGGCACATCTGGTTGAGCACACATCACAGTGCACAAGGACCGGGGTTCAAGCCCCTGGTCCCTACCTGCAGCGGGCAACTTCACAAATGGTGAAGTAGGGCTGCAGGTGTCTTTCTGTCTCTTTTCCTCTCTACCTGCCTCTCCCTTCTCAATTTTTCTCTGTTTCTGTCCAATAATAAATAAGTAAATGAACAAAAATTTATATTAAAAAGAAAGTATGTTTCACAAAGCGGCTTTCCTAGAAGAGCGTACTGCAGAACTCACCGGAATGTTCAGCCATCAGACGTGATTTGGAGCAAATTCCTTTCTCCTATTAAGAAACTGTTGATAGTAGTAGAATATTTTGCAGGACGTCCCTCAACTGTGCTGTTCCAAGTTTTGATCATAAATGGACATGGATTGTTGCTTTTTAGAAATGAGGCATGTGTTCTGAAGTCAGAAAACAGATCTTGCTTCCTAAGGGAATGACTTGCTGGGAAAGGGAATTCTGAGAACAGGGCAAGGACAGCTAGGACAGTGATGCCCTTTCTAGCTATGAATGCCGTCATCATCCTGTACTTCCCTGCACATCTCACTTAACATTCCCTCAAGCTCCACCTAAGATGAGACAGAGAACTTTATTTCACCATTTCTGACGGCTGAGTAGCATTACACCACACACACACTCACCTACTCACATGCCACACACACACACACACCCCACACTTGCACACACACACACCATACATGCACACACACATTGTATACACGCATACACTCCACACATCACACTCACACCACACACACACACACACCACATGCACACACATTGTATACACGCATATACTCCACACATCACAGGCACACCACACTCACACCATACACACACACACACACACACCACACATGCACACACACATTGTATACATGCATACACTCCACACATCACAGGCACACCACACTCACACTCACACCATACACACACATCACACATGCACACACACACACACACACACACACACACACACACACACTGTACACACACACTATACACACATCACAGGCACACCACACTCACACTCACACACACACACCTTAGCCATCATCTGCCCTTGGGCATCTGGTTTGTTACCAAGTTGAGTGTTTGGGTGACTAAGGCTGTGCTGTTCTGAGCACAGGTCTACATACATGTCTCCTAATAGGTGTTTTTGCAGACTGCTAGGAAAGGAATTGGCAGATCTTACCATAAAAGGGGAAAACAGTCAAACTTGGACTGGGTGTGGCATTTTGCAGGAAAACAAACGACTATGTTAGGGAGAGGCTTTGGGGACCGGGCACTTGGTGGTCAAGAAGGATGAGCTGGTGAGTGATGGGAGCAGTGTCCAGATGTCTTTCATGAAGAAATAAGATAAATCCATGTATTAGTAGTTCTACTGTGAGCTATTATTTCTCCAATACAAGTATTTGGGGGAAGTAGTAATATCTATGAGCAGATTAGAGGGAGCAGGATTTAGTGCCCTAGGGAAGAGAGTGGTAAATAAAGATCATTTGTTTACATTTAAAAACTGGATTATAAAATTTATGGTCACATATGGCACGCATATAGTTAGAAATGCAACCACCTTTTATTTTGTTTTTTAAAATATCTATAAATAGAATTTATTCTACTGCCTTAAATTTTTTTGATCCATAAGGAATTGTGATTAATAAGTATATGAAGTTAATATTCAACACACGGTTTTCTAAATTTACTGTTGATTGAAAATCATGTCAATATTTACTTTAATTTTTTTCTGGTGCATGTTCTATTTAATAGCTGTGCTAAATTTAGCAAAATAGTTAATGCAAAAGCAAAGGGATTATGCAGCTATGTCAGAGCTGTTAGGACTACCTCAAAACTATGCTTTTAAGAGTAAATGGCTGTTTAGAAACCTATTTAGATGGAAGAGTTCTAGATTATTTTTTAGTTTGTTTTTAGTTTGATTGCTTTACAGAATTTTCATGAAATTCATTTTACTTAAAAAAATCCATTTGTCGAAAAGAAAAAAAGAAAGCTGTAAGACATGAAATTGCAATTATGTTTTCAACATTTTAACTCAGGAAAATGATAGGAGATTATGTGTAGTCCTACCTGGCAACACCTTTTACATCAGGAACTTATTTACAATCTCCCCGAGAGTCATTTGAGAGGAATGACACTAGAGGGTGAGGATCAAAAGTATGTGCAGCTAATCGTGGTGTATATGCACCCTCGTGCGAGCCGCTCTTTAGTCCCATGACCTTCGCCCACTGTGTCCAGCACAGGGGACAGAAAGATGGGCAAGGCAGACTCCGCAGCTGGAATCAGCCTCCAAAGCTACAGGGTTGCTCAGCTTCACTACGCTGAGAGCTGTGTCCATGACTGTATTTAAGGTCTCCCACCCGCAGTGCACTCTGGAGGGTTTGCCCCTCAGCCTCCCCAGCATTCACCTTCTCGTCCTTTCCAATGTGTGACATTGTCACCGGAGGGTTACTAATTGTATAATAGTATCAAAACCCAAAAGAAACAAGTATGCATTTCTATAATAACCTTAGCTGGGAGTTGGCCTAGACTCATAGTGCCAGCACTGAGTCCCAGCAATAACCCTACTGGCAATAGAAGGTAAAACAAAGAGATAAAAAAAGCTCTGCCAATGCTTCTCTGTGATGGTAGCCATCCACACACACATAACACTTGTGATTGGAGTCAGGGCAATGCATTCACTCCACATTCAACTTGTTGACTGTTCTCAGAGCAAAAGGATGTTAGATTTTGTCAAATCCTTATTCTAAAGGCCAGGTGGCGGCGCACCTGGTTGAATGCACATGTTACTGTGCTCAAGGATCCAGGTTTGAGTCCCCAGTCCCCACCTGCAGGGGGAAAGCTTCACAAGTGGTGAAGCAGGGCTACAGGTATCTCTCTGTCTCTCTTCCTCTCTCAGTGGATCCCCCTTCCCTCTCGGAAAAGATATGTGCAACTATAAATTAGCAAATGATTATGAGATCAGTTTAATAACATTTTCCTCAGGGCCAGGTGGTAGTGCACCTGGTTAAGTACACACATTACAGTGCATAGGGACCTGGGTTCAAGCCCCTGATCTCCACCTGCAGGGGGAAAGCTTCATGAGTAGTGAAGCAGGGCTGAAGGTGTCTTTCTGTCTCTCTTCCTCTCTATCTCCCACTCCCCTCTCAATGTTTTAGGTGCAATTTATATATCTCTACCACCATAATAAAAAGAAGTAACCAAAGAATTCTTCAATACTGTACAAATATGATATAATTTAAGGATCTACAACAGATCTGTGTGTTTTATAAGAGAGAGCACAGGAGCATGTGAGGCTGTGTGGTGCCTGAGATCAGACGCTCTGGACCTCATTCATGCAAGTCCAGGAACTGCAGACTGGTGTGCCACCTACCTGGCTGCAGAAAACCAAGGGCTGCACACTTTATAAACCAAGGAAAGGTATGTCGGGAAATTGTGAGCATGTGGTGGAGCTTGGCAGGGCTTCACTTGAAAGGACATCCATCCTCTCCCAGGCCCCCAACGCACCCTACATTCCATGCTACTATTTACATATCAGTCTCCTGCCTTGTTTTGTCTCCTTCCTAATTCCCAGCAGGGTATTGCTAATTCCCACCAGTTGAATCCCTAGCAACGGTTGCAAGGGAGGCTGTACCTTTCTAGCCCCTCACACTTCTCTCCACTTCTCTCCTAACTATGTATGGATGGTGAATCCACTTCTGGGGCAGGCTTGGCTCTTCCAGGTCCTGGGGGAGGCGAAAGGGAGGGTGCAGCGGAAGGCAGACACCAGCCGTTGGTTTTTGGCTCCACGTGGTTTTAACCAGGTGCCTACACGCCTGACTCTGGGGCGCCCACATGAATAAAGATTTGTATTGCTACTGCCATGAACTTGGTTCCTGGGTTATCTCTCCCTCCAGCGATGCTAGCCTGACAAAGGTACAGCTCGCAAAATGGTTTATATGCCACATCTAATAAGCAATTAGAGCATGCAGGTGGTCTTCTCTAAAATGGCAGTAGAGCACAGGTGTCAGAGCAAAGCAGACAGAAGAAAGAGTAATTTGAGGATAAGAATTCTAAACTAATAGGAGAGACAGGAGATTTAAAACAAGGGGAAAAAAATCTGTGAGCTGTGGCTAACCACCAAAAGACAAATATATATAACCTACAATTCCAAAGGGAGAGAAGAAAGGAATCCATTTATTTTAAAAAAATTACATTTGAATATGGGGAGATAGCTAGGCCTGAAGTTGCCTGCCGGAGGCTCCAAAGGCTACAGTTTCAATCGCTGAACTACATTCTTATTTTTTCCATGATAAATGGTTATTGCTTTTAATTTTATTAATGACATAATATTTATTACAAAATTACAAGTTAACAGGAGTGCAACTCCACACTGTTCCCACCACCAGAGTTCTGTATCCCCATTTCCTGCATTGTAAGCTACAGCAGTTCTCCTAAGGTTAAAGATATTGGCTATTACATTATTACTTCTTTTTCATTTTATTATTATTTTTTTTTTACTTTTTAAAGATTTTATTTATTTTATTAATGGGAAAGATAGGAGGAGAGAGAGAAAGGGTCAGACATCACTCTGGTACATGTGCTGCCAGGGATTGAACTCAGACCCTCATGCTTGAGAGTCTAGTTCCTTAACCACTGCACCACCTCCTGGGCCACTACATTATTACTTCTTTATTTATTTCTGATACAATAATGATTGACAGGATTGTGGGATATTCTGTCAGTGCTAAGCACAGCTCTTTCCTCTCTCTTTGCAGTCCTTCACTCGCTCTGTTTCATTGTATATAATCTAGTTAGCATTATTGCTGGGGCTGGACGACTGCATGATGATCCCACCACTCACTGTGACGATTTCTCTCCTTTATTTGACAGGACAGAGAGACTTGAGGTGGGGGAAAAAGGCAAGAGAAGGAGAAACGCATGTTCACTGCTCCACTGTTTATGAAGCCCCCTCCCCCTCACACATGGACAAGCGGCTTAGACTCAGGCCCTCACCAATGACAAAATGTGTATCTGTCAGGGCGGGGCAGTAGCTCAGCAGGTTAAGTGCACATGGCAAAGCAAAAGGACCAGCTTAAGAATCCCAGTTCAAACCCTGGCTCCACACCTGCAGGGGAGTCGCTTCAAAAGCCATGAAGCAGGTCTGCAGGTGCCTGTCTTTCTCTCCCCCTCTCTGTCTTCCCATCCTCTCTCAATTTCTCTCTGTCCTATCCAACAACGACAGCAATAACAGCAACAATAATAACAAAGATAAACAACAAAAGCAACAAAAGGGAAAAAATGGCTTCCAGGAGCAGTAGATTCATCGTGCAGGGACCAAGCCCCAGCAATAACCCTGGAAACAAACAAAAAAAAAATGTGCATCCCACTTGGTGTATTACCTGTCCCTTAAATATTTTTTGAAGAGAAATTATATCTAAGAAACTCTCTACCTTGAGAAAAGACTTGAGCATATGTAGACATATGAATCTGTGAAGCCAATAGATTGTCCTACTATCTTACTGCAAAAAACAAAAAACAAAAGAAAAAGACCTCCCTTAAATGCACTATGAATATGCAGTTATAAGAAAGGTAAAGAACCTTGGAGACAATCAGAGAGGAAATGACTAAAACACACACTATAAACCAGATTTCTCAGCAGAAGTGGCACAGGTCAGGAGAAACTCTGCAAGTCAGTTAAGAAAGGAATGACATATTTGAACTGAGCAAGGGTAACTGTCACAGTCAAGACTATTTGATGTGACCAAAGTATCCTTTAGACATGAGAAAAGAAGTTTTTTCCGGGAGTCGAGCAGTAGCACAGTGGGTTAAGTGCACATGAAGGAAAGTGCAAGGACCTGCTTAAAGATCCGGGTTTGAACTCCCAGTTCCCCACCAGCAGGGGAGTCGCTTCACAAGCGGTGAAGCAGGTCTGCAGGTGTCTGTCTCTCTCTGTGTCTTCCCCTCCTCTCTCCACTTCTCTCTGTCCTGTCCAACAACGACATCAATAACAACAACAATAATAACTACAACAATAAAGCAAGGGCAACAGAAGGGAATAAATAAATATTTAAAAACATTTTTTCAGAAGAACAAACTCTGATGGAGTTCACCACTGAAACTGAACTGTCTAAAACTGAAAGAAGCTCTTTCAACTGAAATTAAAAAAAAAACAACCACCAAGTCACATTAAAGTACACTAGAAACTGATAAAAGTTAAAAGAAAAAGACAAACAAAAGAGCTAGGTGTATAATAGGGTGTTATATATTTGTATGAAATATTCAGCAATAATCTGAAGGTTAAAAAAAATGTAGTAAGTGACTACAGCTACAATATACTGTTAGCACCCAATGAAATAGAAGACTTTCAGTGTCAGCCAAAGGCAGCAATAGAAGGTTGGAAAGTTTATTGATAATAACAAACAAAATTGTCATCAGTCCCAAACAAATAGTTTTATCTACAAAGTCTTTCAAGTTTAATTATCATGGAAGCACAACACAAAACCCAAGAGAAGGTCCCCAAGAGAGAAAAGAAGAGGAAAATAGAGCAGACTGCCACAGAAATAACCAAGTCACAAATGGAGGAGAAAAAAATAATACAATTTTTAAAAAGAAAGCAGTTAATAAGATGGAATTATAAATCCTTACTTAAATGTTCTTATGCCAATACATAATTACTCTTAAGTATGCAAGTCATTACATAATTACTCTTATGTAAATGAACTGAATTCACCAAGCAAAAGATGGATAGAGAAAAAAACAGGATCAACCAGCTATATACTATCACAGAAGGGCCCACTATACTTAAGGACACATACGATATTCAAAGAGAAGGAACAAAAGTAGAATCCATGCAAGTAGAAGCTGGAGTACACTCATAATCAGATAAGATATACTCAGGAAAAGCCAGTGACGAGAGGGCCAGCAAAATAGCTGACACAGATAGTGAGTACACTGCTTTGCCTGTGCATGACCTGGGTTCCAGTTTGATCACCATCACAGTGAAGGACTCTTAGGTGTATTTTTAAATGCAAGTCTATATTATCTTTATAAAGATCCAACGACATTTTTCAAGGAAATAACTCTAAAGTGTGTGTAGAAACACAAAAGACCCTGCACTGCCAGGAGCCATAATGACACTGCACATCACGCCCCTAAGATGGCGCCGGCCACGTGGTGGCTAAACCAGTAAAGTGGTAAACAACTTTGCAGAAGTTGGACGATCCAACTTCACAGACTGCGTGCTGGACACGTGAACTGTTTTATGATTGGTAGAAGACTGCATGATCTATGAATGCTGCATGCTTGCTTACTGCCCATTGGCTGACTATGTAACAGTGAAAGGTACTTAAGGTGGCCATAAGAAGAAAATAAAGGAAAATTGAGGAAGAAGACTCTGGTGTCCGTGTCGTTGTTGTGTCGTTGTTGTGGGCTGACAGCGACAAGTGGTGCCGAAACCCGGGAATCTCAAAACGGTCCGTGAGTAAACCGAAAGCTAGTCAAACAGACTAGGGAGCTGCGAGAAGTGCAGGATTGTGATCACAGGTTAAGCTGCTTTGAAGCAGGGAGTCGCCATGGGAGGCTTTCAGTCAAGCCAGTGCATGGAGGGAACTATTAAGAAATTACTGAAGAGTAATGGGACCCCCGTTAAGACGGGGACCATTAGGACTTTCATGTCCACGGTAGAAGAGGTCGCTCCATGGTTCCTGGAAGAGGGACTTCTTACCGTCCCGCAATGGGAGCACCTTGGAGAAGTTTTCAGAAAGAAAGAGGACAAGGAGGAGCCCCTGAGGCCAGAACTTTGGGATTGTGGACCCTGATCAAATCCTGTCTAGTAAAGAGGGGAGAATCAGCAGACGCCTGTGTGGATCCCGGAAAGGCTGACCCGTGCTGTGGCACATGAAGATGACTCCCCCGCGTGCCCTGCTGATCATGATGATGGTGATGACGACCTCCAGGGCACAAACGCGAACCCTGTGGAGTCTGGCTGGCGTGCGGCCAGTGACCAATGAGTCCAAAAGCCTGCCAGTGACCCCTGCCAGTGACCAATGAGTCCAAAATCCTGCCAGCCTTCCTGTCCACAAATGCCTCCATGGGACTTCCTACAGTGCCTTTCGACCCGGCCACAGGATACTTCAATACCATGGACTTTCTACTCCAAGGGACTGTCTGCTTTCAAGCCCCCGGGGTCTCGGCAGACTCTGTCGGACCCTGCGTGACGCTTTTGAATCAGACCCTGGGACATTTCTCCAATAGCTCCGGGCGCCCCTGGGCAGTCACAATGACTTCTGCCACTGTCCCACGGGTCTGCCCTCGTCGGGTGTGCAACTCCACCTTGCAGGTTCCCGACCTTTAGCAACAGCTGTTTTGGAGAATATAACTACTCCTTTGGCAACCCCACGCAGGGTGCCCCAGTCAACCCTTGGCAAGTGTGGCTGTTCTGCACCTCGGGCGGGGGTTGCTCGGACATTTCCCCTTTCTCCTTTGTGCGGGGGGCTACGTGGAAAAACTGCACCTATTCTTATACTCCTGGAGAGACGTTTGAAACTACTGTTTCTCCTTCTGAATTCAATGCTACATTGAACTCCCCCCCCTGCACCTGTATGTGTACAGCCCCCGTTCGTGTTCATTGTTCATGCTTCGGTTAATACCACTCGGCTGCCTTGTAAGTCAGGGAGATGTAACCTGACACAATGTTGGAACGGTATGGGCACAGCTGTAGTGGCCAGGGTACCCACTTATCTCCCTGTACCCACTAAGATAGAGGAAGGAGAGTTAGAGATTTTGCTCCATCCCAGGCGAGATTTTGGCATCACAGCGGCAATTGTTGCTGCCATTGCCGTATCTGCCACCGCCGCTGCGGTGGCGGCAGGCATTTCCCTAGCTACCAGCATACCTACTGCAGAAGCTCTACATAATCTCACCGCATCCACGGCCGAGGCCTTACAAACCAATCTAGCTGTTGTTCAACACCTCAGAGCAGGTATCATGATTGTGAACCAAAGGGTAGACCTTCTCCAAGAGTCAGTTGAGCAAATAGAGGGTATGCTGGCTGCTCATTGCGTGCGGAGCATGCCTGGAGTGTGTGTCACCAGTACGGCATGGGTCAGTAACAGTCTGGCAGCTAATCACTCCAGGCGATTATCCCTGATGCTTAATGGCACCTGGTCCGCTGAGTTTGACACGCTGACCAAGACCATGAGACACCAAATTTTCTCCAGTAAAGTGGTAAACAACTTTGCGGAAGTTGGACGATCCAACTTCACAGACTGCGTGCTGTACACGTGAACTGTTTTATGATTGGTAGAAGGCTGCATGATCTATGAATGCTGCATGCTTGCTTAATGCTCATTGGCTGACTATGTAACAGTGAAAGGTACTTAAGGTGTCCATAAGAAGGAAATAAAGGGAATTGAGGAAGAAGACTCTGGTGTCCGTGTCGTTGTTGCGGGCCGACAACGACACTGCACAGCCAAGGAATTGTGAGGAAGATGAGGAGGAGGAGGAGGAGGAGGAGGAGGAGGAGGAGGAGGAGGAAGGAAAGGAGGAGGCACTGTGTTCCCTACCTGTAAGCTGTCCACCTGGTGAAGATGATAGCTCAGAGGGCAAAGTGGCATTTCACCAGACTCAAGGCCCTGCTGTAGGGGAGAAGCTTCAGGGCTGGTGGAGCAGGGCTCTCATTTCTCTCTCCTCTCTCTCTTCTTCTTTTCATCTTCATCAAATAAATAAGGCGAGGGGGGAGGGGACTCAAGAGCAGTGGAATTGTTGTACAGACAGCAACTGCTAGCAATAAACCTGTTGTGACCCCCACAGGAGTTTGGGACTATTAGCATATGAGTGCCGACATTCGCTGGAGGAGGAGATATAGAGGGGAACGCATAAAAGCAGGAGGGGAGAGCATCTCGTGCTCTTGCCCCATCACTTTGGCTGCAGCACGTGCCTGTTGGTTTAGGATATCGGACCTATTCTCACACATGGTGGTCTTAGGTGACTTGATTGCAGACTTGGACTTTGCCTATTCTCTTAACTAGAATCACTTCCTCATAATTATTGTACTTTCTAAATAAGTCCCTTATTGGTTTAATCTTATATGGGTCAACGAGGTTTTGCCATATAAACCTGATGCAAATAAATAAATACATACATGCATTATGCATCTCTGATTTTTAAAATCTTATAAAACCAACCTACTTATGGACAGTTTAAAATGGTATCTGTACAATCCTTGTTCTAATAAATATATAGACAAGTATATGAAATAAAAAAATCTAAATATCCTTAAAATCATGGTTTACATTTTACTTATCTTACTCACTTAACATTCCAAGAAATAACTTAGTACATTTTTACTAATGATCAGCAGTCAGTTAAAATGTCAAATGCTTTTGTTATCCTGGCTTGCTTGTAATTTAAGAAGCACTTACCTGCATTGGCTAAAATTAATAAATCAAAATAACCATTATAAATTAATTGACTAGCATTACTTGTATTAGTAAAACATGCAATTTTACCTAGTGAGCTTTAAAAAAAATCTAACTGTGAGACAAATTAATTTTCTTAAAGTTTGATATTCTTAAACTCAAATAATAATAAAAAGAAAATGCTTTCATCTCAAAAAAAGAATAGTAAAATCAACCCAGGCAAATAAATAGAAACACATTAATCAAGATCAAAGTTGTACTAGCACATTAAATTATTAGTGTTAAAAGATAAAATTGGTAAATTAATTCTACCAAAGAGCTGAATTTTTTTGGAGATGGGCTACAGAAATCTACTTTAATTAAACTAGAGAAGATGATATTAGTTGCTTGCTTTGAATATTAGCAAGCAAAAGCAGACACTAATGAATCTACTTACTTTAGATTAAAGTCTCAAGAGTGCTTAGTTATATGCAGTCCAGGTCCCAGTTTATCAACAATTCACTCCTCATTTACTTATGATCATTTCTTTCAATGTTATATAATTCTAGTAATGAAGCATTAACTTTTCCTGAGCAAAATTAAATGTTGGCATCATTTACAATACAGGATTTCTGCCACTTCAATTATTCAAAATATTCTTTGACTTAAACACACAGAAATCTCCCACAAAAAAAAAAAAAATCTAAACAATAGCTTTAGGACTTCATCCCATTATTTTACAAACAAAGACTTGCCTGGCAGTGACATTTGAATGTTATCTCTTTTTTAAAAATAGATTTATTGGGCCAGGTGGTGGCACACCTGGTTAAGTGTACACTTACAGAGCACAAGGAGCCATGTTCAAGCCTCTGGTCCCCACCTGCAGGGAGAAAGCTTCAGGAGTGTTGAAGCAAGGGTTGCAGATGTATCTCTCTCTCTTTTCCCTTATTTCTCTCTATGTCTATCCAATAATAAGTAAATAGAGATTTTAAAATATTTTTAATAAAAATAGATTTATTTCAGGGTGAGGGTAGATAGCATGTGATTATGCAAAATATGTTCATGCCTGAGGTTCCAAAGTCCCAGGTTCAATCCCCAGCACCATCATAAACCCAGAATGCAGTGAGGCTTAGGTAAAATAAATAAATAGATAGATGTATGTCATGAGAGTGAGGAGTGGAGACCTGAGAGTTCTTGTTTTGGTCTTGTCTTGGGTCCCTCATCCTCCGGCATGCAAAGCCCTGTCATCTATCCTCTGAACCTCTTTCCTCACTGCCCACACTGCTCTTTGAATAGACATTTCTCCCTCTGCACATGGAATTGTCTTTTTAGTAGCTATATGAACTTCTGTCAAAGTGTTGTTCTCAGTTTTGGTTCATTTGTTATTGATATGCTTTTGAAATGAATTGGTAGGTAATATTTGTATTAAAATTTTAAATAATTCTGTCCATTTTAAGAGTTACAGATAGATTCACTCAATTTGTGTACTATTTTGGGGGGTGTCTTTTGATGACCAAAACTTTAGTAGTTTAAGGATTGTTAGTTGAGTATACAATGTTGTACATTATGATTCATCTTTTTTGCTTCTACATTTCAAAGTACTTTTTCAATTTATAATCATGAGAGCTTTTATTTTAATGTTATTTTTCTCTAAAACTTTATAAGTATACATGTGAAATGTTTAGGCAGAGAAAAGTGCAGGTAATGTAATTAATACCAAGACAACCAACTATATGGCTGCAAACCTTTACCTTCTTATTAATCAAATGGTAGAATTTTCCACTTAAGCAGGTCTTTTGTATTCTGTATAAATACTATGTAATTTTCTTCACAAAAGTTTGGGGTATCTTTAAATATAGAAATGCTTACATTTATTGCAAAAATAAAAAATATTGTTCTCTAAATTGAAGTTTCTATATAAAAGGATGGTGCATAAAAGGAGATGTAATCTCTCCCATATCTGGTAGGGTTTAAAAGTTTCTAACTGGCAAAAAAGAATCCAAACTACTCAAAGGCTACCTTAGTGTGAGAAAACAATGCTAAATGGAGACACAGGCCTGAATCTGGTTGAACATCACTAGTCACATTTTCAAGTCCTCATCTCGGTTCAAGGAACAATAGACACAGGGAGTGGCTTTCCTATTTGATAGCTCCCACCATTAAACTCTCTTAGGATAAGAATGATGAAAATATATGAACCAGGGACACCACCTGGACCCACAACAAGACAGGACTAGAACAACTTCAGGAAGCCACCAAATCACTGGTGAGTGCAAATATGTATGGCTCCTGGACAGAGAGGAGCCTAGGGAGAGATTAAATGGCTGGTAACTGTCGGACAGTTTACCAGTTGAGACACCACCTCCAGTCTGTTTCACCAACAAGGGGACAACTGAAGGGAGGAGAGGACTCCCTTGAGACTCACCAAATGCAACTGTGAGTCCCCATTGCTACTGCCCTCAGAAGCTGGAGTAGCAGCAGGGAGGCCCTGTGCTGACACCAGGAGACAGAGAACTAACCAGGAAGCTCAGGAGAAGAGCAATACCTTGGTGGCCTAACAGTGGAATTGTGAGAGTCTCTTTGCATAACCACTGGATTATCTTTGTCCCACCCTGCTTTATCTCTTGGCCAGGAGTCAGTGATTAAGCTAAGAAGCCTACTAATAGTTTCAAAGCCCCCAGGCTCCCATAGCCTACAGGGAAGAAAAAGAACAAAAGAGGCTTCTAAGCCACTGAGCTCCAACTCAGGGATTAAAATACTATTGAAACAACTGTCAAGTTCCACAGCTGTGAACCCTTTAATTACCTTACTTAGACACAGGTCAATCCAGGCAAGAGTGATAAGTAATTTGAAAAATACTGAGAGAGGGACCTCATAACATAATATGTAAAATGGTTAAACCAGTAAGAAAGAATATTGGAGAAATGAACCAGGACAAGAGTCCAGGTAAAAGCCCCCAAAAGTTGAAGCACAAAATAATGAAGTCAACATCCAAATGCTAGTTAAGGAAATAATCACAGGGGTGAGTAAAGAGTTCAAAAGATTTTTCATCAGCAATGCAGAAATAACAAATGAGACTCTGAAAAGAAAACACTAATTATCTCAAGGTTATTAGAGAGTTGAAAGCTGAAAT